>NW_017307639.1:365971-446096 GCF_000935625.1 Nanorana parkeri
CCCCGAAAATAAGACCAAGCGCTATCTTCGGGGGTTTCTGTAATATAAGACCTACCCCGAACTACGTCTTATTTTCGGGGTAGGTCTTATATTACAGAAATCCCCGAAGATAGCGCTAGGTCTTATTTTCTGTGTAGGTCTTACTTTCTGGGAAACACGGTATATGCTGAATTTGAGTCACAGGAGGACATTAGTAAATGTCCCCCTGTGACTCAAAAGAGAACTAAAGCCAAAAAAAGGTTTGGCCATAGTTCTCTTTTAAACTGTAAAGAGTGGCTTACTTTTCATTAGCCTCATTATACTAAACTGCTGAAATCTGATTGGGTACTGCAGGTGACTACACATTTATATATACAGTATCATGTTATGAAATAAAGGCCCAAGTTCTCAAATTGTTGTGGTTGCCTGTAGTTAACAACAGCAGGGAAGAGGGCAATACAACAGTGTTCATATATTAAGTATGTACCAATACAAAGTACCGCACTCGGTACAAGTACAGATACTTTTCCAGCTCCAAGACTAGACTAGAGAAAAATTCACAAGTTAGGAGGCAGCTGTCATTTGTAAGGAGCACACGGAGCTCCTGGGATTTGTGCATCTCTGTTTTAATGTATGATTTTGTTTTTATAAATGTATATAGGTGATGCACCGATCCGAATTTTTGCAAGTACTGATACTTGCCCAAGTACTTACAGACACAAGTACTGATACATTTTTGTTTATTGTCATGTGACAGTTTTTCTACAATACAGACTCATGATTTCAGGACAATGGTGGAGCGCCAGAGCCAGGTCCCAGCTGAAACTCCTGCAACCCTGGTAGTTCTCATGAAAATGCCAAGTTTTGGCACTGGTACTCGAAAAGTATCTGTGCATCCCTATCATATATGAATCGGTGTTGATTTGACTTGCATGCGAGCACCCGGCCTGTCGTCCATGGATGAAACCATTCAGAGCCTAGCATTTCCTCCACAAATTGCTGCTGCTCTTCTGATGGAAAACTATTCAGACGTCTCCTAATTTATACACATGCAGCAAATGAGTATAGGGAAACTTAGAGAAAATGCTTGGTGTGGGACATATTGATAGCAGGAACAGTGGAGGACTGATATATAGGGTGAACATGATGCCTGTCCACTCATTTACCAATCAGTCCAGAAGCTAAAATACTGTATGTGCATAGGTACTGCAAAGAACATCACCTAGGAGTTTTGCTGTGTAGGCAAAAATGGCTTACACAATTCAAATACATACAATATATCTGAACCAGTCTTGTCATCTAAGCACCCCTGCAAGACAGCATAGCCTGGTCCTTGTCCTCCAGTGCAGTTAAGCACTGCAGATTGGTCAAGATCGGCTTGCTGATTTAGCAATAAGGAAGCAGCAGTACATTGATGACATTGAATTGACTCAGAGCGGTGGCCCTCCTGCTTCCGACATGAGCCCTGGATTCAGGGGACTAAACAATCTCTAAAAGCCAGAATTTAGGTACTTATGCATGAATTTACAATACATATAAAGGACATATACACTTGTAGTTCAGGCTGCACAACCAAGATCTCTATGCTATTGTTAAAGGCTAAGTTTGCTTTTCCTACCATGTTTCATGTTTACCCATATTCAGGGTGTAACATAAAACATAGTCATATCGCAACCCCTCCACCCCTATGCTGCCCCCTGTACTTACCCGAATCGAGGGGTTCTTCTCCCAGCAAATCTCTGACCACACAGCCATGTCATCCATTCATAGATCCTTTGATAGGATCTGTGAATGGAGAAACTACAAGTACCAGCAGCCACTGCGGCAGAGGGACTTGGTTGCAAAGCTTTACTGGCTCCAATTCACTTTTGAAGGAGTGTGCATTTATTCATTTTTTTTTCAAAAAGATGGAATTTCCCTTTAAGGTAACTAGGACCTACTGTAAAAATGCTGAGCTGGCAGCTAAGGATAGCACACTTCTATTTTAAGTGAGCTTTTAATAAACACATAACTGGATTATACAGTATTTTTATGCCTAACTGGAATTCAGCTTTGAAGTGACACTGAACTCAGGAGTGAAACCTTAAAAATGCATTCAGGTACCCTAACTAATAACAACAATGTATCTTATTTGTGTCTCACTCGGCTGTAGATCCTCAAATCAGCTCTGAATTGGTGCTGACATTGTCCTTCCTTCTGGAGGGGGGCGACTTTTGTTCCCCATGGACCCTGTGTGTGTTGTAAAGTAACCACCACTCCAAGGTCACTCCTGTGATGAACTACAATCTCAAGACAAATTAGTAAACTGAACATGAGATTGTAGTCCATCACAGGAGTGAGCTTGGAGCGGTGGCTACTTTACAACACACACAGGCACCATGGGGAACAAAAGTAGCCCCCCTCCAGAAGGAAGAACAGTGTCAGCACCAATTCAGAGATGATTTGAGGATCTACAGCCGAGTGATACACAAATAAGATACATTTTTGTTAATAGTTCGGGTACTTGAATGTATTTTTAAGATTTAATTCCTGAGTTTAGTGTCACTGTAGGTGAACAAATGTCCACAAATATTATGTATTTAAATGTGGTCACTAACAATTTGATCTTTTCCTCAGGCCACACTTTACGATGTCGTCAACAAGAATTACAACAAGATAAAAAAAACACGTGGCGACACCAAGCGTCTCATTTACTAAAAAGGCCGAACTGTTTGCTTTTGTCTCTGGTGTAGCTTAGAATCCTATTTTCTGTGATCTCCTCAAGCAGCACATGTGATTATACTGTTTCTACTCATGAATAGTTTGATTTCAAGCATTTGGTTCAAGAAAGCACTCATAATAAATAAACTTTACTGCGTATGAAATATATTTTGTCGTAATGGTATCTGGTAGTGTCTCAATAAGATACATTTGTGAATTTAGACACAGACTGTTATAGATGCATATTAGCAAATTTACACATGCTGCATAAACAAAAGCTGTATAGATAACGAATATATATATATATATTTACACAGATATATACATACAGCAGTTAGAGGTCTCTTCCAACATCACTGGATTGATTTACCAAAGGAGTAGCAAATATTCACTTAGCTTAGCAAATACGGTAAAGCTGAGATAGCTTAGAATACCAAATTCTGTATATAGGTAATGGAAAAAAATGGATTTTTCTGTACATGACTAAATGATGGAAGAGAACTAAGCTTTACTTTATTTACTAACTCAGCTAAGTTACCATTTAGTTTACAATGGCAACATTCTCTACACCTATAATAAATAAACCCCATGTAGCTCTGCTTTTACATGCTGCCATTTACTGCTGCAGACAGTCTTGCTATTTCCACATTCAGCGCTTGATTGGTCCAGTCAGCTCTGATGTCATCCAAGTGATTGTCAAAGTCGATCAGTCGTTGATATGCTTTAGCATGAAGAAGTTGTCTTGTAATACGCTGTGTTTCCTCCCAGTGACCCCACATTATCCTGCAGGGAAATATTGAAACTTGTAAATTTGGGCCACTGCTTGAAAACCTGATTTTGTTACGGTATTGTTTCCAGTTAACATTACATAACATACTTTCAGTTAGCAGTATAGAAATTGTATAGATTGTTGTGAATTTGGGATGGTTAGCTGATGACATAACCAAACTAGTTTACAGAAATTGTTAGGCCCCATTCACATGGGGCGTTCTGCCATACCGTCGGAAAGAACCTACAGATTTTTGCAGCAGTAATCCCAGGTGTTCCCATTCAGATGTGGCCTCTGTACCAATTTGGGTAAATGACAGGGTAACAGTGGCCGCATCTATCAGTGGCATTCTGCATGTAATCGTATATGGTAGAACTGCATGTGGTTTGGGATAGATGACTGTCTCTGGACGCAGAATAGATGTGTCCAGTGACAATTATCTATCCCAAACCACATGTAATCATATTTTGTACGATTACATGCGGACTGCCGCCGAGAGATGCGACTGCTGTCACCGTCATTAACTTCGATGGGTACAGCGGCCACATTGCAACAGGGACACCTGGGATTCCTGCCGCAGGAATCCATGAGTCCTTGCTGCAGAAATCGCAGAATGCGCCGTGTGCCTGTGTGAATGGGGCCTTAGAGTTCACATAATAGATGAAATCTGATATATGAGAGCAGTATACAGAGTACATAATACAGAATGAAAAATGGTCAGGAACTTAGTGACCTGTATTAATAATCACTTTTTTAATAGGAAGCACATTTACAGTGGATGTTCCTTTACTCATCTTACATGCACATTTACTGTGTTACTAATATTAGTTGTATTTTTGAATAGAAAATGACTTTGAACAAAAGTGGGTTATCTCCTCTGTAGAGGTGGCAGTATCCAGCCTTAACAAAGCGACTACCATTCAGAATGCACGTCTTGGCTCTGATTTTAGTTTGTCAGACCTTGGCTGACTATTCAAAATCGCTTAAAAGCGATCTAGCCACTGCTGTGGTTGATCCCTTGCTTATGGAATGAATAGAGCAAATGGCTGTAGATTTCAGTTGTGAAGGTTTGCTGGAGGCTTCCCGGCTTATCTCACATATGGGTCTCATGTCAGTACACATACGTAGGACCCTTTAGCTAAAGTCCTGGACTATGCAACCTGCATCTAAGAAGTGTCTGGTCTGCATGGTCTTCAAAGGACCCAGGGATCTTCAGATCTACTCTTGATACCATTATCAAGGATGCTACTGGCAGCAAAAGCACCCACCTTACCTTAGTAGAAGGAGCCTGAGGAACAGATTGCAAAGTCTTCTCCCTCCTTTTGTCTGTTATGAAATGTCCCTTTTGTATCCCCAATCCCACTCCCTCATCAGGCAAATCATCTCCCCCCCCTCCACAAGTTTGAACCGCCAAGGTCTGGGGCTTAAAGTCTGCCGAATCCTCAGACAAGCCTTCATCCGCAGAAACATCTGAATTTATAAATTCTTTATCCTGCAGCTCTGGAACCAACTGAACAATTTTAGTGCTTGGGTCTAGTCCTGTATACAGCTCAGGCCAGGGTCTCACTCCTACAGGAGAGCTTAGATTCTGTCTCTCCAGCCTAGGGTTCGTCTGACTCCGTTTTCGCATGAGAGGCTTAGGCTTGATGGTAGTCTCTTTCAAGGCTGTCCAATTTTCCCAGTGATCGGAGACTTCTTTGAGAAGTATGATGCAACAAAATGAATATTTAACCTTTTTTCATTACTTTTGTTAGCTGTTTTCATTGTTGTGTATTTTTTTAATGCAACGCTGAAAAAATAACAATCTAATTCATAAAACTTTGCAATGTTTTGTATTACTAATGACAAAGCCCATTCAAACCTATCAGTCAGGATAATTACGTGTTAAAGTGTGCATTACCGCAGCTCACTATACATTTGTTAATGTGTTGTTGTGCAAGTCATTTTTAATGGCACCCCACATACTAAGGCAACACACCTGGATTTCAGTGCACAACAATGCATGGTAATGCACTGCCATTTGTTTTGGTGCACTGCACTGAAAAAATGGTGCATGTCTGAGTTTTGGTGCATTGCCAGCCCATTTAAAAAAACAAGCTTCCTTAACGCAACACAAGTTAATGTGCGAAGTTAAGGTACCGCAACTGAATGCCTAGGTTCGAATGGGCCCTCATTATAAACAAGACAAGTATGTATATATATATATTATATATATACCGTACTTTTTATTTTTAGCAACACTATGGGGTCTATTTATAAATGTTATGACAAGACAAGATTTATACTTTTACCCAGAATTCAGTTGGAGAAATATGTGAATCCTGGGTGAAAGTTGCATGAATCCTGTATGAAAACATTTAAAAATAGACCCTTAGCTAATCTTTAGAGCTAAAAAAATGTTTACATTTCTTTTACATGTTTATCTATAGATAAACACATATAATATGTATATACATAGATATACATATGTATATAAAATAAAATATTTTTGCAAGACAATATTACTAAAAGAAGGAAATGTAAAAATTGTCTGGTTCATAAGGGTGCAAGAGCTGATGTGGTAAATAGACGAAGATCTGCAGATTTATGGTCTCATCATGAGAAAACTATAATTTTGTGGATTTTAAAGTGTGTTATAGTTATGATAAAATTCCCATGCTGCAGGAGCTATGCTTACAAGGTTTTCTCTTTGGGGACCCACTGTTTGCTGCTGTTCTGATGCAGGACTGTGAGAGGAGGGACCCCGGGATTGGGTGACAGGCGCTCATTATCCATCTAAACAAAAAACATCAAAAAACAGAATAAAAAGATAAGGAAGACAGGACAGAGAAAGGTGACAGTACAATCACATGCTGTCATCTCACCAGTATAAGCACTGCTTCCTCCTGGTACTCAGATATCAGTGAGGCTGCTTTGAGAGCTGCACAATTAATGCTGAAAATCAAGAAAAACTCTAATTCAATATTCACATTTCACCAAATCTCTTCTATTTCAAGAATGTTCTCTACAGTAACAATGTTTATAGTAAAAGTGGGTACAAGCTTATTTGGACAAAGGTGATGATGATTACTTATTGTTATTAACAATACTGACTATGAAATTCAGGGGCTGCACTCACAATCTAAAAGACCATGATGAAAAGAAAAGGTGTACCCAAGGCTTAAAAGAGAACTAAAGCCAAATCTTTTTTTGGCTTAAATTCTCTTCTGTCACAGGAGTACATTTACTAAAATGGAAAGTTCTACTCCAAAAAAAACAGCTAAAAGCAAAGAAATAATTTTAGAAATGCTGTGTGACACCTAAAAAAATATAGTGTGGTTTTCTAAAATTTGACTGCAAAAGTGGAGCTACACTTTAACAGTGAGTACAAAAATCCCATTATATACCGTATATACACTGAGTGGCCAGATTGTTATGACCACCTGACATTTGTAGGCAAATTAGCTATAATTACTTCGCACTGAAGTTGCTAGAGGGCCAGACCATTATAAATAGGGAAGTAGGTTGTTTACCACGACAGTAGAAGTGATTTTATTCTGAAGATATGGGTAAACAACGCGATTTAACAGCCTTTGAACGTGGGATGATTGTTGGCGCTCGGAGCCATGGAGCGAGTATCAGCAAAACAGCAGAATTGGTTAAATGTTCAAGAGCAGCTTTGGTTAAAGTGTTTAAAGACCGGACTTTCAGCTGAAAATCTGGGTCTGAATCTGCGAATTGTGGACGTCAGCGACTAGTCAATGTTAGGGCAGAACGGAGAGTGGCAAGACTGGTACAAGACGACAGAAGGGCAACAGTGCATCAAATGACTGCAGATCTTCATCAGGGATCCTCTCAAATGATCTCTGAACGCACTGTTCGCCATACACTGCATCGTATGGGATATGGAAGCCGAAGGCCTGTTCGAACACCTTTGCAGTCTGCAGTTAACAAGATAAAACGTCTCCAATTCGCACAGGAACACAAGGATTGGACAGTCGAGCATTGGAAAAAAGTCATGTAGTCCAAAGAATCACGTTTCCAGTTGCATCATGCAAATGGCAGAGTGAGAATTTGGCGGAAATAGCATGAAAGCATGCACCCCACATGCATGAGTACAACCCTTCAAGCTGGTGGGGGCAGTGTTATGGTTTGGGGCATGTTTTCCTGGCATGATTTGGGCCCTTTAATTCGTGTGGAACAACATCTGAATAGCACAACATACCAAAGTATCGTTGCTGATCAAGTTCATCCTATCATGTTGATGGCGTATCCCAATGGAGATGGCTTCTTCCAACAAGACAATGCGCCTTGCCACGGTGCTCGTACTGTGCAGGAGTGGTTTCAAGAACATGAGGGAGACTTTACCTTGCTTAGGTGGCCCCCACAATCATCAGCTCTCAATCCAATTGAGCATTTGTGGGACGAAGTTGAAAGAGCCATCAGGCAGCTGGTTCCACAACCATCAAATCTCACAGAACTGGACAGTGCTATTTATCAGGCATGGTGTCAGATTCCTTGCATCACCTTTCAACATCTCGTGGAGTCAATGCCAAGAAGAAACGCCGCAGTATTGAAGACAAAAGGTGGCCCAACGAAGTACTGATGGGGTGGTCATAATAATCTGGCCACTCAGTGTATACCCCTGATGTGAAAACAAATGTGTACTGGATGCCCAGTTCTTTCCTACTGGAGGCTATAGTCATTATGCATATGACAACAGGGTAAAACAATGAGATGAGGGTAGAGAAGTGGTCACCTGGTGTCTCTAAGGCCAGCGTTTGCTTGATAAAAACCAGCAATAACCAGTCCTTGAAGAGCACTCCATGAGTCTATCTGTGGACAGACAAAGATATGAGTGTGAGGTGACACAGAGGGAACACGGAGCAGGGGAAAGGAAAAATACAACTTTCAGTGAATTGCTAAATAGTGGACGCATTGTCAGAAACACAAAACAAATCAAGAAGAGAATATAAAAAGGCCATCACAAATACAGTACTTGTGCCATAGAGAACCCCCAGGATACAATATGGTACCTGTGCCAGAGCCACTTCTAGACTGAGGGAGAGCGGCAGCTGAAGGTGACAAACGGGGACACAATCAACAAGAGTTAGACAGGAAGGTGTGTGGTGTCCCAGGAGAACTCCGCTCACTGTACTGTGTGGATAGCGTACAGCATGGAGCATCATCTTTACATACACGTGCGTGTTCAGTTCAACCTCACACATCGTTCTGTAAAATATGGAAGTAAATATATGAAAATGTCAGGACACTAACATGGCAAAAAAATTCACAAGTATCCTTCAAAACCTAGAACCGGTTCCTGTTGAAGAGGATTCCACATGTTAACAGCTCTTACTGTAAAGTACCCTTTCCATGTGTGGCACATTAACGTGCATTAACTGACACAGTGTCTCTTCTCCTCTCCCTGCCCGGTGACATGGACTGCGCATGTGTCTGCCCACATCATTCTCCTGCACGGCCATTCGGATCTGTGTACTGCAGCCAGGAGCGAGCGGCACAGACAGAGGTAAGTATTTTATACTTGGGCACTTTTTTTTTTTTAATGTTGTGGTATATATCTACTGCTTACGATCAGTAGATATATGCAAAAAAATTTGACTTTAATTCTACTTTAATGATAACAAATTTCAACTGAATTTACTAAATGGACCATCTATGTATCCATTCAAGGTGATCATATCTTCTCTTAAACACCTCTTCTAAAGGGAGAATAGATTTAGTTGAGGTCATCTTTCCTCATAGCTGAGGTCACATATGCCCTTTATTAATTTAGATGCTCTTCTCTGTACTTTCTCTATTTTTACAATATAATTTTTGTGAACTGCTGCCCCAAACTAAACTGCATATTCAAGATGAGGTCTTACTAATGTTTTGCATGGAGGCAAGATTGTGTGTCTCTCTCTCTCTTGAACTCAACACTTAGTACATCCCATCCCACTCCTGACTGGAAAACCCAATGAACGGGTGGGTGCTGGAACAACTGCAGATGCCTCTGCAAATCAAACGTAACTGGTAGAAAGTCACTCGCACTCCAATGCAAATTAAAGTCAATCTTCTTTATTGACCATGATAGTGTCACATTGCTAAGCTAAGCAATGTGACACTATCATGGTCAATAAAGAAGATTGACTTTAATTTGCATTGGAGCGCGAGTGACTTTCTACCAGTTACTTTTCTCTCTCTTGAGTGACACTAAACTCAGGAGTTAAATCTTAAAAATACATTCAAGTACCTTAACTATTAACAGAAATGTATCTTATTTGTGTATTACTGGGCTGTAGATCCTCAAATCATCTCTGAATTGGTGCTGACACTGTCCTTCCTTCTGCAGGGTGGCTACTTTTGTTCCCCATGGTCCCTGTGTGTGTTGTAAAGTAGTCACCGCTCCAAGCTCACTCCCAAGGCAAATAAAGAAAAGGTACTTGAAAAATCTGCTTCATTTATAAACAGGTTAAAAATGAACAATTATTTAACTGGATGAGCAGCGTTAAGTAGTTCAAATAGTTAACACATGAACCTATACCGATACAAATTTGTACCATATATCAGTGAATGGTGATAAAACAACAAATTAAATAAAGTGAGGCTTAGACCTACTGTGACAACTGATAAGTCCTATCAAGGTATCACACACTATTGACTACAATGCAATTTATATTTTTGACCATTTTGTAGAGCGTTCGTCGAGCGTAGAACGAGTTACAAAACGGTCAGGTGTGAACGAGGGCTAATAGCAAGTGACTTGTGAAAAAACAATGTTATTAAAAATAATTGGTGTCAGTAACCTCTACATAAAAAAACCGTTACTGAAAACAGATGATCAAACTATGGTGCTATCATGTTACAAAAGTTATTCGGATAAAATTATTTTTCACTTTCAAATGTGTGATGTATCTCTGTGCAATAAACGTATATGTAAATAACGAAATAACGAATCTCGGTGATAATTTGTGATAATTTGGTTCCGTTTCGGTGAGGGTGATTGAGCCTTCCGGTGTTCGGTGATTTACACAGTGTTTATTCTGGGGATTGTATTGTTATCAACACATATCCCATCAAAGTGCGTACTCACCGCAAGCTTTTGGCTGTAACAGACAGCCCCACACCTTTTGTCTACTGGAGCACGTTAGTCCGGTGTCTTTACCGACACCTACTATGCCATCAATCTTTAAAGGAGAACTATGACATGAGTGATTTCCACTCACCTCATAGTTCTAGCCGACCTGTGACAAGGAGACTGTCACAGGTCGGCTCAGTAGATCGGGAGGTGAGCGAACACATACCGGGTTCGCTCGCCTCTCGATCCTGTCACGGCTCTCTGCCGTGACAGGGGGAGGGGCTGGATTCCCCTCTCCCCGCTCCGATCTGCCAGTGCTGACTGGCGGAACGGACGGGGGAGGGGGCGGGTACAGCTGGCTCTGCCTCTAGATAGGCAGATCCAGCTGTCACTCACGCAGCTGGGCGGATCCCGTCATCTAAGTCGGGATCCGCTCCAGGTGCGGCGTCTCAGTATACCGCGAGCTGTAGCTCGCGGTATACTGAGCTTAGGGTAACGGGAGGACGCTAGTTTGTGTCCTCCCGTTACCCCAAGGAGAACTATGGGGAAAAACACTGACCCCATAGTTCTCCTTTAATCTGTTCCCTGGAATCATAAGCACACATCCTAACTTCTATGGAGTGAAGAAGACTCCTGAAGACTGCCAGCCCGATTGATGAGCACCCCAAGTGATAATAACCTGCAAACCTTGAGAGTTGAGGATAACCCAAGATAGAGTCCACTTGCTTCTGAGCAGCCACACACATAGAGCTTTCTGTGTCTCTCTCAGGAGGGAGGTTACTGACACCAATTATTTTTAATAACATTGTTTTTTCACAAGTCACTATTAGCATCTATTGTATTATAGCGACACAGTTGCATGTTAGAAACAGTTTTTATATATACACTTGTATTCTAATGTCCACTAATTGAATCATTAGCGCTGTATATCCAGTTGAAACATTAAAAATGAACAACCCTGGACCTGATAATAAAGATAACATGATCTTTTGTGACCTGGTACTGGATCTGTGATCTGCCATCATTCATATATGTATATGCTGAGAAAATTATTAGAATGTAAGTCTTCTACCAATTATCGATACCATGTCCATAGCATCATCCCCAATAAGGTTATAGGGTATTCAGTTTATATATTCATACACATATGAAGAAATTACAATAAGGCACATATAATTCTGCATGCATTCACCCCAAGTACACACTATCTCCAGCATAATACAACCACATCACACTATTTTTGCATGGGTCTATCCACACCAGGGGTCTGCTGATACCCCTACATCATCTGCCTGCATTTATCTCCACAATCATGGCAATATTAATCCAGTTATCACACAGAGACTCATCAATGATCACAACTGACCTGCCACTTCTCCACCGGTTTATTTGTTCCCCCCTCTGAAGGCGCTGATTGGATCTGGCAGTTATTTCCGGCAGCACAGGTCATGAGAGATCCATTCAGCAGCACTGTGCCCCCACCCATCACTGAGCATGTGCAGTGCTTTGTGCCTGCCCCATTTCTGCATCTGACAACTGCTCAATCTCTACAAGCATGTTAAATAGACTGATGTGAGCACAATGCAGAGCATACAGCTCCCTTATGGCTTTGTGTTTAACCCTTTCTACAGTAAAGGCTCCATGGTTTCTATTCATGAATCCATTACTATGGGGCCACAGACTTTCATTAATATATTCATTAATATCAAATACTAGATGACAAGATATGTTTAACCCTGTCATTACCATGGGACCACAGACTTTCATTAATATCAAATCCCAGATGACAACATATGTTTAACCCTGTCATTACCATGGGACCAAAGACTTTCATTAATATCAAATCCTAGATGACATGATATGTTTAACCCTGTCATTACCATGGGACCACAGACTTTCATTAATATCAAATCCCAGATGACAACATATGTTTAGCCCTGTCATTACCATGGGACCAAAGACTTTCATTAATATATTAATTAATATCAAATCCCAGATGACTAGATATGTTTAACACTTTCATTACTATGGGACTCCAGACTTTCATTACTATTACATCCAAGATGACTACATTTGTTTAACCCTTTAATTACTATGGGACCCCAGACTTTCATTACTATTAAATCCCAGATTACTAGATAAGTTTAACCCTTTCATTACTATGAAACCCCAGACTTTCATTACTATGGGACACCAGACTTTCATAACTATCAAATCACACACCTGCCTTTACATGCACATGAACTCTAATGGCATCCCAGTCCAGTCCGGATCTGGTCCGGATTCTGTCCGGACCAGATCCGTGCACTCATGCACCCAAAATGCATCCCAATGTATCCCTATGTGTTTTATGGGCTACAGTTCTCACGAGCGCAGTCTGTTCCGGACAGAAAAAATACTGCATGTCACATTTTGTACGGTTCGGAAATGCACGAACGCGTCAAAAACGCAACGAAAACGCACTGCAGCTAACATACTGACAGTCCCAATGCAACCAAAAACATTTTTTTTTTAACTGCAACACATCAAAAACGCGTCAAAACGCACTGCATGCATCGCATCGCGTCTCCAGATCTGGACCAGATCTGGACCAGAAAATCGTGTGAACAAGCCCTCAGTCCATAGGGTTCAATATTGAGTTGGCCCACCCTTTGCAGCTATAACAGCTCCAACTCTTCTGGGAAGACTGTCCACAAGGTGTAGGAGTTTGTCAGGTACTGATGTTGGACGATGTTGGACGAGAAGGCCGGGCTTGCAGTCTCTGCTCTAATTCATCCCAAAGGTGCTCTATCGGTTTGAGGTCAGGACTCTGTGCAGGCCAGTCAAGTTCCTCCAGCACAAACTCGCTCATCCATGTCTTTATGGACCTTGCTTTGTGCACTGGTGCGCAGTCATGTTGGAACAGGAAGGGGCCATCCCCAAACTCAGACATCCCAACTCTCCCCGAGGTTCCAGGAGTCTCCCGCTATAAGATAGCAGCTCCCTGACGCCCGGAAGAGAAACAATTTATCCCGGAAAGTTACCAGCAAATTAACTTGTCATCATGTTTGTGTACTTATGATTGCCTTGCAGGGCAGACTGAGTAAAGTCATATCTTCCAAAGTTTTTAAGTGGTGATAACATGTGTATTAATCACCGCTGGATGGATTTATGATCGCCTCAGAAGGTGGACTGTGAGTTAAGATGTGTTTTCCCATTTGTTAAAAGCGGGTGACAGCTCTTGTATTAACCGCTTGTATGAGTAATCTGGAGTAATCTGCACCAGTTATTGTGAATAAGATCGGAAACCAAGTCTGGGGAAGTAGTTAAACATAATATGGGACCACTTGATACAAATTATCATGAGAATGGAGGAAAGATTACAATGTTTCCAGTTGGCTACACACAGATTGATTGCTGTGCAGAGATACACAGGCAAATTGTATAGCTCTTGTTTGCCATCTTCATATGAAGAAGTTGTTTTACATCTTTTTAAAGCGCTGCTTATTTTGGACAATTTCCTTTTTTCTATGCGTAGTTAAAGGAGAACTATGGGGTTAAGGCTTTTCCTCATAGTTCTCCTTAGGGTAACAGGAGGACACAAACTAGCGTCCTCCCGTCACCCTAGGCTCAGTATACCGCGAGCTGTAGCTCGCGGTATACCGAGGCGCTACATTATACCGTGAGCTGCTGCTCGCGGTATACGGAGATGCCGCAGCTGAAGCGGATCCCGACAATTATGCCGTGATCCACCCAGCTGCATGATTGACAGCTGGCTCTGCCTATCTAGAGGCAGAGCCAGCTGTACCCACCCCCTCCCCCGTCCGTTCCGCCAGTCAGCGCTGGCGGATCGGAGCGGGGAGGGGGGAATCCAGCCCCTCCCCTGTCACGGCAGAGAGCCGTGACAGGATCGAGAGGTGAGCGAGCGCCGGGATGTTTTCGCTCACCTCCCGATCTACTGAGCCGACGTGTGACAGTAACATTGTCACAGGTCGGCTAGAACTATGAGGTGAGTGAAAAGCACTTACCTCATAGTTCTCCTTTAAGTGAAATTTTTGTTCATGTGAGCTGTTGGAGGGACTTTAGCTAATGTAGATGTCAGGAAGTTTGTAACAGAGTCATAGGGAGCTGGGGCATAATTACATATTACAGGAACCCATAGTAAAATTTTGATGAGATTCCAAACTTGTCGACCTTGCAGAGACTGCGCTCTGTACCATGGTCCTCAAATACCCCAACGATTTGAGCTCATTTGAACATTGATGACTAGTATCCTATGCAGAACCCCTAATAGCTTTCAACGCTGGTGGTCAGTGACGCCCTAAAAATGTATATCAGTCACATCATGCCCTTGCCTGCCTGGCAAAGCTTCTTGAATAAATGGTTTTACCAAAAGTCCATACTGACTTTCTTCTTTGCACTCCTATGGCTGCTCACTGCTTCTCATCAGTGGTCACCCAGAACTATACTGGCACAGGTGGTTGAATCAATGCACAGGTAGTCCATGCATTTAAAAGGCAGCAATCCAGGCCTTTTTTTTTTCTTTTACTCAGAAAAACGCAGGGGGGTAAATTGTTTTACAAGAATTGTGCAAATGTCAACTGGACCTCCTTCCTTAGTAGCTGCTTTGCCTATAGTTAGGCCCTTAATAGGGTAACAGCAGGGAAGGCAGTGATATTTTACATATTCTATGATACATGGCATTTCTGCCCATGCTGAATGTTGGGTGCATTGGAGCACTAAGCGTTATTTATAGTAATTTAAGTAGCTGGAAGTTTGTAAGTGTCATACGGTAATTTAAGGGTTGGCCTACGACATTTAGCACCCACTATGGATAATGAGAGTGTTGGAGTTTACAATTTTATGGATGAAAAGGAAAGCATGTGTCAGGTTTTCAACAGTAGTCTGAATGTGGGATGTCTAAGATTTAATGTACAGCTCTGAATGGTAGGGGGCACTTTTACAGTGTTAAACCTAGGCTTGAATCTGCCCACTGAATTATTGATTTCTGAGGGTGAACTGGAACTCTGCTGGTGGCTGTTTCAGGCATCATTTAAGGTCAGGTTCACACCCAGACATTTTCAGTTTTGTACTTTGTTCCTGCATGCTTTTGCATGTGTTTGCAATTAAAGATGTGCGTTTCTCCCTGCATAAATATATCTATTGGGACCAAAACCGTGACCTCCACCTGAAAATAGCTCCTGCATCTTTTTGCGGGACAGGTGTTTTCCTACACACGAAGCAACACTAAGGTGTGAACAGTCGCCATTGACTTGCATGGAAATCTGTGTTTTGCACGTTTTTGCAAGATTAGATCAGCGTGTAAAAATGCTTAGGTGTGAACCAGGCATGCTTGGGTGCTAGTGTACAACTTGGCAGTGTGAAAGGGTTATTTTGAACAGTTAAAAGTGGCTATAAAATCTTGTATACACTATAGCAAAGCAATGACAGGAGTAAGGTAACAGAAAGCCACATCTTACTAAGGTTTAGAGGGTGAGATGTGGACATTGCGATAGGTGGTCCACCACAGTTGCATTAGAATAGTTAATTATTCATAGAACTTTAAGAACTTTGAGAAAGGTTTAATGCTTAATAGTGGGCAGAGCCAAGACCAACCGTGCTTTTAGAAATTAATCTGCACAGCCATTTATCTCAACCTGCAATTTGAGACCAACAGACTGTTTCAGTTGGTCATCAACGATGCATGGAATACAGTGCTGTGGAGTACATAATATTTGTTTTAAAATGGACGTGGACTTAAAAAGTTAAGATTTGATATGTTAAAGGAATGGTAATTGTGCCTAAGCAGCGCCCTAAAATATCTACCTTTTGTCTTGAATTTCTCCTGAAAAAAATAGCAGTGCTCTTCCTGTGCCTTTGGCTTAATAGCTGTGTTTCTGCACTATGAGATCATCTAGGCTAGAGTACTGCTGTATGTGACTACTAGTTAGTTGGTATTTGGTGTTATCATTGTAACAGGTGGATTACTATTTAGGCACACTGGGCAGGGGGATAACCTCTCACATTTACCAAACTAATACAGAATTAAAAGAGATGCTTTGATCCACATATCAAGGTTCCCTTCCACACACTTCCAAGGTCACTTTCACCAGTGGACCCTAGCTAGGATGCTTCCTCTTGTCATGGACAGCACATTCACCAGTTAACAGTATTATTTCTGTTTAATCTGAATAAGGCTTGAAAGTACGTTAAAATGCAACACACCTAGCGCACAGAAAAGCACTCCAAAACTGCAGCTCTTGTGGGATGTTCCCGGTCTGCAGTGGTCAGGTCATACCAAAAGTGGTCCAAGGAAGGAAAACCAAAGAACCGGCAACAGGGTCATGGACAGCCAAGGCTCATTGATGCACGTGGGGAATGAAGGCTGGCCTAATAGAAGAGGTACTATAGCTAAAATTCCTGAAAAAGGTAATGCTGGTTCGGATAGAAAGATGTCTGAACACACAGTGCATTGCCATTTGTTGCATATGGGGCTGCATAGCTGCAGACCAATCAGGGTGCCTATGCTGACCCATGTCCACTCCCAAAAGCACTTACAATGGGCATGTGAGGATCAGAACTAGACCATGGAGCAATAAAAGGTGGCCTGGACTGATGAATCGTATTTTCTTTGACATCCTCTGGATCGCCAGGTGCATGTGTGTCACTTGCCTGTGGGAAGAGATGGAACCAGGATGCAGTATGGGAAAAAGGCAAGTAGAGCCTGCAGAGGCAGTATGATGCTTTGGGCAATGTTCCCCCGGAAAACCTTGGATCCTGTCATTCATGTGGAAGCTATTTTGAAACGTACACCTACTTAAACATTGTTGCTGACCAAGTACACCCTTTCATGGAAACGATATTCCCTTATGGCAGTGGCCTCTTTCAACACGATAATGCACCCTGTTACACTGAAAAAATCGTTCAAGAATGGTTTAAGGAACACAAGTTTGAGGTGTTGACTTGGCCTCCAAATTCTCCAGATCTCAATCCAATTGAGCATCTGTGGGATGTGCTGAAAAGAAACATGTCCGATCCAAGGAGGCCTCTCCTCGCAACTTACAGGACTTAAAGGATCTGCTACTGATACCACAGCATACCTTCAGAGGTCTAGTGAAATTCATGCCTCAGAGGGACATGCTCAATATTAGGCGGGTGGTCATCTTGTTATGGCCGATTGGTGTATATATGTATTTTAAATGTTATTATTTCTGGTCTTGATCATATTAAAGAAAAGATGTACAAAACCTTTACGAATTACCTCTAAATTAAATGGAGTGGTTAGGTAGGCCTAAACTAAAGTCATCCAATACAACATATGATGAAATAATCATATTACAAAGTAAAAGCCCATATCACAGTCTTCTGAAGCTTTCTTTATTCTATTTGCTTTCAGTGTACAAGTAAGAAACCTGATGACAGAATTTTAAAAGAGTAGTCTGGAAGGATGTAGTACATAGGAGGCTTCTTGGAATAAAGTCAATACATTGGGCTTTTCTCTTCTCCTTTAGGGTTTGTGATTTTCTCAAAGTTTTTGAAAATAATATCAAATATTTCAACCTGAAAACAGAAAAATAGATTTGCTTTATTTCCTCAGAATAAAGGTTTAGAAACTGCACATACCTATGTGTTACACAGGACATAAAATTAACCCAGAATGGTTGAATATTCAACTTTAGAAGGGAAAAGCAATGACATTTTATGTAATCTGTAGCTATCCATATCAGTGATCAATGTGCTGTACCTTTAATATTTTTGCTCTGACATATTGACACTAAATTTTAGCTAACAGTTCCCATGGGCTGTAGTGGTGCACCCATTAAAATGGTGGAGATTCTGACACTTCTAGTGCCACCATGGTTGATGTAAGATTTGAGCAGGCTAAAACTAACTTTGATGATATGAGCTCATTGGGGAGGAGTTAATACTTGTCATTTTAAGCGAGTGACAAGCAGATGCAATTCTGAAAGTTTGAATTGTTCGCTAACTTCGTAGCCTCGTAGTATGGCTTAAAATGGTGAAATGTTAAAGTTTCCGCTCCATGTGAGACATAAAGCATTAAAATGTATTGTAAGTTATTATGTGTACCCATAAAACGTATCTGACAGCGCAGTTTTAATTCCTTTTAATGCCTGTTGAGCAAATCACCCACCAGTGAGATTTTAAATTACCTTACATGTTACAACTCAGTGATCCATGGCCTGCTTCTTTTTAATATAGGAAGCAGGCAGTGGGAAAAATACCTAATTGTTGAAGAGAACTTCATGTTAAGGTTCTTAATCCATGCACCAATTTATCTCCTTAAGGCAGAACAGTCACAAACATGGTCAATTCTGACTTAATAAAAATACATAAGCATACGTCATCAGCTTCCTATATCTATGGATCCGCTGATACAGCTTTTCCTGTAAATATTAAGTTTAGCCTGTCCCTCCCATCTCACAAATAATCTTTTTGGTCAGGAGGCTGTCCAATACGTTTGGAAGGGGTGGTAAAAGCTTGATTTTTGAAAAAAGTAGAAAATTGCATATAAATTAAAGATCATATAACATTAGGTTCTACCTGCATGTTTTGACGTGCAGTTTTCACTGAAGATGATCTCAGATTATGCATTTTCCATCTCAGTTTTTCCATGCTCAGCATTTTCCATGCTCAGTTATGTTTTAAGCTTTTTGACAGCCTTACTTTAACTAGGTCTTTATTCATTGCCTAGATATTCACCCTGAACTTACATCCCAGTGGTTGAAGTGTATGTGTACACCAACAATGAATTTCTCCATTTTTGTTATATCTGTTTGAGAAGTGCAGAAATACCTGTTGATCATGTCAGTAATAGCTGCCCTGTGTCCCACTTCAGTTGTCTCAAGAAGTAATTAGCCCTCCCAGTTCATATCTTGGACTACAGAAAATTATTGTCCACGTTGCAGAGAACAGGACAGGGGAAGGTTTGAGTAATTTAGCAAAAGACAACTGGGAAAAGCTGATCCAATGCACATGCTGTGCATTTTCAGCCACAAAAGGATTTAGGAGCTGAGTGCATTTATGGCAAAATCAACAGATATTTTTCTGCATGTGCAGGGTCTTTCATGACATAAAACATAAGGGAAATGTGCATGTATCTCAGAGATGTACTGCATTTTTTTTATATTTTCCACTGGCATACACTTTAAAATGATCCTTTAAAACGCTTCCATGCCCCTTAACCTGCTAGCACAATACAATGCTCCTTTTTTATTAGTAAAGTGTTCAAAAGGACAAACTATTCTTGTTGCCTATAGCAACCAAACAGCTTTTCCTTTTTATCTACTGGTACAGTATGCTTGAACAGAATACAGAATCTAGTTGTTTGTGAAGGATAACAAAAGACAATTTGATAAATGTGTAATAATAAATAAAAGAAAATGTATAAAACTCACATAGATATTTCTCACTTCCATGAGAGCTACTCTTAGCTCTACAAAGGCACCTTCATCTTTGTCATGAACCAGGGCTCTGTAGTCCATCTGGATTTTGTGGGAGGCAGAAAAATAAGACAGGAGATGAAAATAATAATGAGTGACAGAAAGAATGATGTAGAATATAGAAAGACAGAAAAGCAATGTCTGAGATAAACAGTCTCACCACGTGGGTTTCCTTTGAAGCTTTAGCAACAGCATCTCCACGTTCTGTGAGATACCTAAAAGGGTAAAAAAGCGGACAGGTTTCAGTCTTTCATGTATATTACACTAATAGATGAATCATGGAACAGGTATAATTTGCTACGTATGTCATATTAACCACTTGCTGACCGCGGTGTTTACACCACCTTCCTGTCCATGCCATTTTTCAGTATTCAGCGCTGCAGTACTTTGCCTGACATTTATTCCGTCATGCAGCGCTGTACTGAAATTAATTTTAGACCATTCTTTTGGTTGTATTTAATCACCACTGGGGTTTCTATTTTTTTACTAAATAATGAAAAAAGTACAGAATTAAAAAAACAAACAAAAAAAAAATGTTTTCCCTTTATTATGTTAGGAAACATGTATTATTACCCAATTTGTTGGTAAAATATAAAAGACGGGGTCACATCGGGTAAATAGACACCAAACATGTAAAGCCTTAAAATTGTGCGCGCGCAAAATAGCAAAAAACTACCATACCCCAAAAAACTTTTGTGGGGTTTTTTTGTGTGTGTAAAATATATTTAATTTTGTGACCAATTTTTTTTTTTTTTACACTTAACACTATTGTTATCACATAGGGGGATAAGAATTTCCCTATGTGATATCAAATTACAGTGACAGATCCCCTTTATGGAGACATCAGAGGTCCCTAAGACCCCCAGAGAAGCACAGATCTGCTTCATCAGCTTCTCTACAGTTTCTGTACCGGAGAGTGACAGAGGAATGCGGAAGTGATGTAGTAAACATCACTTCCTGCATTCAGAGACCTTGGAGGAGAGCGGAGGGAGATCGTATATCGGGCACAGAATATGAAATGAGCTTTTCATTTTAAGGCAAATATACTTACTTGTTGATGTTGGTCTGAGATGTTTCTACTTTAGTTTTTATGGCTGTAACACGTTCTAAGACTTTTTCCTTAGGTATGTAAAAGATAGGAATACAGTGTAAGAAGGTGGTTTGTTAAAAAAAACACAAAAAACAGGTATTAGTAGATGTTCAAAAAAAGCATCTGTTTTATAAATTGTTGCATAACACTTTTTATCTATATGCCATTGCTATTTCACGGTTTAGTGCCATAATAAAAAAACCCACAATAATATAAATAAGTTTGTGTACCTGTACTGAAACTCCAAAGTCATTTCCATCCTCAATTTTTGGAATGGCATGATGGATCCAGGTGATAACCTACAAGAAAAATTGCCAATATCAAGTTTTTGTCATTTACATTCACTTTTCTCAGGTTACTGACTTCTGTCATAGCCTTACCAGCGCACATCCCTCACGCAGTTTCCTTATCTCAGGTAGGACAACGTTCAGGATTTTATGAATCTTCTCATTTTCCTTCAAGAATCCACATTTAGGAGCTGTGTAAAGCAAAAAAAACCCCAAAAAAACCCCAAAGTCATCAATGCAAACAATATATTTGCAGTCCAAGCAAATGCATTATTTTTGTGGATGGAGCCTGGTGGAGGAAGCCAACCCCTGGCTCCTTATTTGTCTTGGGTCTCATGCCATGCGTCTAACTTGCAGCATTTGTGGGGGGGGATCACCCAAAAACCTAGCATATTTTAATAGTAAAATATGTGCAAAACCAACCAAAAGTGATAACAAAATAGCCAATTAAAGGTCAGGCCACTGAAACCTGATAGTTTAGATTTAATAGGGAGATCTTGGTGGGCTGCCTCTCTGGCTTCTTGGATACTCAAAACAGTGATATCTCCCCTGTCACAATTCCCTGTTCCTTTCCTGTACATCTAGAGGTTTTGATGTCCCTTTCCACTTTTGCATATTCCAGACCCCCCCCCCCCCCCCACCCCCACTTTATTTTCTATAGTATAATACAATTCGACAAGGAACACCTAAAAATAGCCATAGCAGGTGTGCAGACTCAAGAATATGGATGGGCAATTCTGCAGAGGTTTGGATGACAACGGTTTCAGCAAATGTGCAAAATAATTTAAAACTATGGTTGGTGCGAACTGAAAACTCATCCCTACTAGGAACTCAAATACAGAGATCTCATTAAGAAAGTTGCATCAGATGTATACCACTCCAGCATCTACCAAACACCAATATAGATAAGTGTGTACCGTTTCTTCAATACAGTACTAGACAGACAGAAGAAACATAAGCTACCTTTCTTTTCTTCCTTATCAGTTTCCATTTTTGAATCCTAGGAAGAAAATATAAATTGTGTAAGTTAATAAGAAAAAAACCCAAAACAAACCAGTGTAGACATTTTTTTTTGGACAGAAGCATGATCATGGCTCTATTAATACAAAAACATTACTTCATAGGTTTGTGTCCAAGGTTATGTTCTAAAAATAAACGTGAACTGCATCCAAGACTATTTTGTGTGTTTTGGAAAGAGTTAAAAAGGGTTAGAACTCCTGCCAGATTTTTATTGTTGTATGTGCCCCCATTGGGGAGATTTCCCACCACTTTTTCTCCAAATGGGAGTTGTTCGGGAGACAGAAATGAATGGTTCCCATTTTATGAGACAGAAGAATGCTTCCACTGGGAATGCGTGCTCTGGGGTCAATACTTAAAGGAGAACTATGGGGTTCGGGCTTTTCCCCATAGTTCTCCTTAGGGTAAAGGGAGGACACAATTTAGCGTCCTCCCGTCACCCTAAGCTCAGTATACTGCGAGCTACAACTCGCGGTATACTGAGACGCCGCAGCGGATCCCGACAATTATGTCTGGATCCGCCCAGCTGCGTGCCTCTAGATAGGCAGAGCCAGCTGTACCCGCTCCCTCCCACGTCCATTCCACCAGTCAGCACTGGAGGATTGGAGGGGGGAATCCAACCCCTCCCCTGTCACGGCAGAGGGCCCGATCTACTGAGCCGACCTGTGACAGTCTCATTGTCACAGGTCGGCTAGAACTATGAGGATGAGTGAAAAGCACTCACCTCATAGTTCTCCTTTAAAGATGAGATTTTTTTTAAATGAATTTTCTGTTGCGTCTCTGGTACAGGAACTATTCCTTTGCAGAATGTCTTACCCTTATCAAGTCTCTCTATCCAAAACTAAAAAATGGCCCTTGAAATGTTTTTTTGTTTTGTTTTTTTAAAAGCCTTCTTTTGGAACACAGTTGCCAAATGAAGAATGACACACAGCAGACCACGTCATAAATGAGAAATGACTAAAAAAATCCCAAAAAATTCTCATGGAATTAACATTAAAGAAGGCCTCTATGTAAAATTTTACCAAAATTTACATATCAACTTTCCAAAAAAATACCACTCTTCAATTTGGTTTAATTAAAATAAAAAAAGTTCTCATCAATATAAAAAAAAAGTGTGTAAAAAGAGATGTGTAAAAGATCTAGAATAGAAGAATCTATTTTCCAGTAGGTTTGGCTTTATGTCTCCCTCTATAAAGTTTTCTTAAGAAAATAATTTTCATAAAACTGTTGCAAAGTCTCCTACTTGAGGATCCTGCCCGTAACAACACTTCCTGTTGCAGGCTGACACTGCTTAGTTGCTTCCTCTCAATTAGCAGCAGCAGCCTGATGTGCATACTCCTTCAGTTAGCCATTGGGCTGCAAACCTGGTAGGTGGCAAAATGGCCTACTGAAACAGCATGCACAGCAGGCTGGCAACACTGCTACTATTTGAAAGGCAGCAGTATTGTATTGTTATTCTGCAACAGAAGTGCCATTACTGGCAGGATCCCAGGGTAAGAAAGTTTGCAATAGAGACAGAAACAAATATTTGCTTAAAGTGTATTTCCATTGTTGAAGCCAAATTGGGATAACTCCTACTTTGTATTTGTTATGTGTTCCCAAGCGCATAGCATAACTTAAAAATAAAAAACGGAACTTACCTTTTTTTTTTTAAATAAATACTCTTTCTGCCAACTCCAGGACTGAAAAATCCTGCTTAGTTAGACACAAGTTAAACTAAAGTGTGCTAAAGGTTGATATATGTTAAGTAGTGCCCTGAGTGCGAAAAATGTTGCGAATTTTTCCGTACAAAAGCACTTTTGTACAATTAAAAAAAAAGGTTTTACAGCCCGACCGATCGAGGAAATTCGGACAGTTGTACAGTAATTATGATCGTTCACTTCCCATCAACTGCTCGATCATACGAAAACCTGCTCTCGCTCAGAAATCGAACGATATTTGCAAGGTGCATGGGCACCTTTACCCCCTGGGGGGTTGGGTGGAGTTTTGTTTTAGATAATTAACCCTGTCCATACTGCGCTGAAAACTTAAGATGTCCCCATGACTACTTCTTCAAGAAGCGTCAGTTATGCTTTTTGCCTGGAGTTACGAGTCTTATTTCCTGGAGTCTATTTAACCTCATTTATGAACAACATTACATTAGCATCATAAATCTGGTGCAAATATATTCCGTGCAAGTTCAAACACTCGCAATTGCTATGATAAATTCCCCCCCATAGTATGTTAATGAGTTGAAGCTGAATCTGTCTTAATTCTATTAGGACAGATAGAGTTTCTGTTTACTAAAACAGAGAGAAGCTAGCAAAGCTTGCAATTCAAACATCTAAAAAAGGTGAGAAATATTTAAAAAAAATAATTTTAGATATGCTGTATGACTAGGAACACAAACATATAATGGAGGTTTTCTAAATTTTTATTGCAAAAATGGAAATACACTTTAACCACTTCCAGCTCGCTACACGTAAATACACTGCTGCAGCCGTGTTCTTGGTGTCATTTTAAACAGCCAGCGATAGATCTATACAGCTGCTGGATCGTTTGCATGGATCCGAGGAATGTGCTGCCCCCACGCCCATTCACCGCCGCTGGCTTTCCCAGGCTCCACTGTTCCCCGTGCAGGCCCAGGACCGGCATGATGGGTCTCCCAGCATGATCCTTTGATCACTGAACCCGGAAGTGATGTGTACTACATCGCTTCCGGTGTCACTGTGTACAGTTTCCGGCTCCTATAGCCAGGAGAAGAAGCTGGGGAAGCAGATCTCTGCTTGCTCAGCTTCTTTGGGGTCCCTAGGTGACATTAGGGGTCTGAAAGACCCCTTAAGTCTCCATAAAGAGTACCTGTCACACCCTATCTGCTATTACATAGGGGGTTGCTAGCCCCCCAAGTGATAGGAATAAAGTTAGTGTAAGAAAAAATTTAAATAAATAAAAAGTTTTTAAAATATCAAAAGATTAAAGTAACATAAAAAAAAGAAAATAATGCAATTTTTTTTAAAGTCCCCCGCCCCCCACGTGCCAGCACATACATGCGCAAACATGCGTCGGTGCACCTACGTGCAAAAACTAAAATTGTGCTACACGTTACATATCGCAGTGAACATCGGAGTGAGAGTAATGATTCCAGAGCCATTAATCGCTGTTAGCACTAAACTGATGAGTGGTAAAAGCTTTTAAAGTGTCCCCTATGTGAATTTTTGGATATTGTAGTTTTATGCAGCTTCACGGGCAAAGGCAATTTTAAGGCTTGACATGTTTGGTATCTATTTTGCTGACGTGACAGCATCTTTTATATTTTACCAAAAAAGTGGGTATTATATTTGGTTTCTGAGCACTAAATTGCATTGGAGTGTATTTTATCCTACAAATACTGGTTTGCGCAAATACCGTGCTACATAAGAAAAAAAATGGCAACTAGCATTTTTTTTTTTATTCTACAGACCTCTGCTTTCAGAAAATATATAATTATTTGGGGGTCTGAAGCCGTTTTCTAGCCAAAAATTCAGATAATATCATGTGTGTGTGCAAATAGTAAGAAATTGCTTCAGACAGCAAGGTCCTCTATTGCAGTGCTGGTCAACTTACCTAATATAGGATGCCTAAGATGCGGTCCCTGACATAACCAATGGGCTGCATTCAGGGTCCGTTCACACTAGCTTGTCTGCAACAACGTTGTATCGCACACTGCTGGAGCTGTAACTGTTTTTTTCTTAACTGTATGTGGCGTGTACATTCCCATTCAGTTCCCCAACAGCAGCAAGGTCCGCTGCGCTGCCATGCAGCTACCTGTGGTGGCATCCAGTATGTTTCCACCACTCATCACACCTGTGCTGTGGTGATCCACTGCGGTACAACACAGGTCACTGCAGTATGTGTATATAGTCCTTATTGTTCAGTGAATGTAATCCCACAATAAGCTGCCAGAGACTGCGGACATGCAATAGTAGATGATTAGAGACTATGGGCATGCTATAGGAGTTAAGACTGGAGACATGCTACAACAGACATTCATAGACTGCAGAAACATGACTGCTATTACAGCCACCAAATTAAAGTGTCAACACTTGTGTCCCCTTAAAAATGACATGCGCAACATTTCTTGACTGCTGAGAATCATAGTTAGACACTTCTTTTACGTTGAAAATACATTTGTTACCGTTGCACTCCCAACTTTAATGACTACTGGACAAAATAAATTTTCATCATATAAAACATAACTCTTTTCTGTTTACTGGGGGTCTGAAGCCGTTTTCTAGCCAAAAATTCAGATAATATCATGTGTGTGTGTGCAAATAGTAAGAAATTGCTTCAGACAGCAAGTGGTTAAGAAAACTGTAAATAGTGTGGCATGATGCCAAACGTAACGAAAAATACATTTAGGGTTTACATACACTTTAACAGCATCTATATTTAGTGAATGTAGAAACACATTAAGCCCCTTTTTGAAGCAATTGAATTAATCAGCTTACTATTTTGAGCAGTTATGTATTTATAAAAGGTAATCATATACGCCGTCATTTCCTCATCTCAAAGGAAGAATAAATCCAGCCATTAGCATGTAAGCAATGTTCACAATTCACCTGACCCAAGTGTATTTTGTTCTTCAAACTTACACACCCCTGTAAATATCTTGCACTTACCTGTAAATATAGTTATTGCACTATATCGTGTGTTTGAAAATAATGCATGGACCTAACGATTTCACTGTTTTGTAATTCCCCTAAATCTTTCCCGTATAGTTCCTCTTTCAAGTCTCTCACCTCAGACTCTGGAGAAGGAGGGTCTGGAATGGGAATATTCAGCTCAGCATGAAGAGTTGTCAAATCCTTGACATTGAAGAGGTCACTCTGTGAGGGGAGAAAATAATCAAGTCACTTTGACTGCAACGTATGCGGAAGTCACCACTGCTAACTTAAGTTTACCTAAAATTGAGATTTCTTATATGTGGAATCTAGTGGAATAAAATGCCTCTTGACTTGCTTATACTTCTTGAGGTCTATGGTGGCAGGATCTCCCATGAATAGTTCCTGGCTCTGTTCCTATCCACTTTCAGGTGTTCCCACTTCATTTGCCTTTATGCATAATATAAAATCAATCAAAAATCCAGCATGCCGCGTGGGATCCCTTCATAATAATGGCATTGACTGGTAAGTAGACCCATGAAGTCAAGGGTAGAGATCTTGTCACCACAGTCCCAAGAGAAATAAAACTGTCAAGAAACTAAATTCTCCAACATCTACCACAAACTGAATTAACTTCGGTGAACAGGCCTTTTAAAGTTACCTGAAATATGTGCACTTTCATTGCTATATGTTGTGAATGAAAATACTTTTAGACTGCTTCAACTCAGTGGTTTCCCTTTTACTGCACACACATACAATTATTGTAAAGCCACAATGAACCTAGTTTAATTCGGCAGTACATTATTTATAACCGACACATATGGTTTAGAGACCTTCAAAAGACCATCCAGGTAGAGAATCTTCTCTGGGACAAATTCAGATAGGAAGTTTTGGACCTGTAGAGAGAAAATAAATTATGAGTGTCCCAACATAAATTCTAGAGGATAACAGCAACTTCATTGTTTGTGCCATAGAGCGGTGTGATAGTGCCAATGTTTAACCTATTACTATACTTCGGGAAGTTGGGTAGATGAAGGTTATGTTGGGTGGGCAAATTGTAAAGAAGATATTTCTACAAATACAAGACCAAATATGTTTTGGATGCCTGGCCCATAGACAGCAATGGAGGTGAATGGCACCAGAGGGGGCGTGGCTTGGACGTAATGGCGACTACACGCGAATAGCGTGGACACGGCAAACCTCTCCCTACTCAACAGGCTTCCTGACTGCTTAATGCATTGACCACAGCGACACATAGATACCGGCTATGATGGGGAGAAATACTGGAGCTACGAAGACCGCGAAATCGGGCGCAATTAAAAAATACCTCGCGGCGGACTCCCGGACACAATCGCGGAGCTCCCTGTCTCGATCGGACCTCCCAGCGGGATCGGCCGCACGTGACCGGGACGCAGATACTTCCCTCCCCCAATCGGAGACGGGCGAGGAGAGGGAACAGTGTGCATCTCCGCCAATGGACGAGCTGATGAGAGCCCTTCCGACCAAGGAGGAACTGACGTCCATGCTTACTCGGCTGGAGCAATCCCTCAAGACGGAGATAACATCACTCAGGGGAGAGATAGCACATTTGTTGCAGCGTGTAGAGGAGGGAGAGACGCGGCTGGACTCTCAGGCTAAGGTAATATCAGCCCTGCAGTCGCAGGTACACTCCTTAGCTTATACTCAAAGAACTTTTGCCTACCGTTTGGAGGATCAGGAGAATAGAGACCGCAGGAATAACCTTCGTATCCGGGGAATGCCAGAAGCTAAGGGGGACCCTAATTTGGCTGACATCTTGAAAGGTATTTTTAAAGCCAAATTGGGTCGAGAACAGACGGCCCCTCTGCTGTTTGACCGGATACACCGTGTATTCCGCCCTCGTAGCCTAGCCTCAGAAAAACATTATATGTAGGCTACATTACCTTATAGATAAAGGAGACTATCCTGCGGAAAATAAGAGAATACCCCCTGACAGAATATGAAGGGGTTCATCTATATTTCTACCCAGATCTGGCCCGAGAGACACTGGGACGTCGCAGGGCATTGAGACCGCTCCTGGAAGCCCTAAAGAAGGCGGACATTAATTATAGATGGGGCCTCCCTTCCTGCTTGATAGCGAAAAAGAACGGGAAAACGGCAGTTCTTAGATTTCCTGAAGACTTGGGACAATTTTGTGACACTCTATCCGTCCGTGTACCAATGCTACCAGACTGGCAGGAGTATGTCCCAACTGATGAACCAATACTGGATGATGCCTGGGCCCCGGCGTCGTCCAAGCCGGGCCCGATACATAGCCCACTTTGATTCTGATCTTGCTCTTGTACAGTCAATGGCAGATGAGATAGATAGATAGATAGATGAAGAGGTTTATAAATAAGGCCCTGCTGTACTGGCCCTCATGGGTGAAGGAGATATGGAGTTTATAGTCTGGGGTTAGGAAAGACACAGGGGACCAGCGCAGTAAACTTTCTTCTTCTTCTTATCCCTTTTTCCTCCCTCTTTTTTTTCCCTCCTTGTGCGGGATTTATATGCTGGAATCAAAGAAGCTGCAAATATGTGATTGTAGATGTAAATGTTTTGTTTTTGTCTTTTTTTGTGTGGAAATTAATAAAAATTGAATGTAAAAAAAAAATATGTTTTGGATGGCAAACTGGAGGATTATATCTATTACCTATACAGGAAAGCAAAAGCTAAAATGGCACCCTATCAACACAAATATGCAAAGTTACTGTGTATGCAGCAATTTTGTCACAATACGTTCCAATAAAAAAAGTCCCTGAGGCTATGAGGGCAGCTAGTGATAACCTACCATACAGGTACTTCTGTAGTACCCACAAAGTACCTAATATTCTAACTGGAGTTGCCCTTAGAACTTTTTCCTCTTTTAGGGAGCTTATGTTTTGTGCCAGAAATGTGTCCTGGGTTCTTACAAGGCCATCATATACGATGATGTCACATTGCATGTCATGTATTCCAGTCAGATTCTAACCATCATTTTATTGTGCAGGTTGAAATGCATATGGTTGTCAGTATGGAATAATCCCGTCAACATATAGGGCCCCTTCACACTTGTGTATCCCATAACACACGTTTTTGTGCACTGAAATGGGCTTGCAGCACACCTCACTGCATTAAACACCACGCCTGCAAAGTACTCAGAAACGCATTTGCAGTTAGTGTATGTGTGTGTGTTGGAGGCTTGGAGCGCTATTTTAAGCAAATGGTAATGCAACGCAAAGAGTACCTTGCATTTACGTGCAAAAAAAGTTTTAAAGCATGTTACCACAATGCACACGTGTGAAGTCAACCATATACAATACTTTTCAGGCTAATTACATTGCATGCTTATAAGCACCCAGTACATTTGTTATATCATAATACACAGATGGGACAAAAATATGACCTGATCCTCTATTGCAGTGCTGGTCAACTTACGTAATATAGGATGCCTAAGATGCGGTCCCTGACATAACCAATGGGCTGCATTCAGGGTCCGTTCACACTAGCTTGTCTGCAACAACGTTGTATCGCACACTGCTGGAGCTGTAACTGTTTTTTTCTTAACTGTATGTGGCGTGTACATTCCCATTCAGTTCCCCAACAGCAGCAAGGTCCGCTGCGCTGCCATGCAGCTACCTGTGGTGGCATCCAGTATGTTTCCACCACTCATCACACCTGTGCTGTGGTGATCCACTGCGGTACAACACAGGTCACTGCAGTATGTGTATATAGTCCTTATTGTTCAGTGAATGTAATCCCACAATAAGCTGCCAGAGACTGCGGACATGCAATAGTAGATGATTAGAGACTATGGGCATGCTATAGGAGTTAAGACTGGAGACATGCTACAACAGACATTCATAGACTGCAGAAACATGACTGCTATTATAGCCACCAAATTAAAGTGTCATCACTTGTGTCCCCTTAAAAATGACATGTGCAACATTTCTTGACAGCTGAGAATCATAGTTAAACACTTATTTTACGTTGAAAATACTTTTGTTACCTTTGCCCTCCCACCGCCAATGAATACTGAACAAAATAACTTTGTTGGAAGGGCAAGGCCACAGCTTTATTGACGTATTATCATCATATAAAACATAACTCTTTTCTGTTTACATTAAATCGTCCCAGTCACGGATAAACCGTGAGCACCCAAACATCATGACTTTAAAACACAGTGCAGAAAATCTGTCTTCACCATCAGTTCTAGACAGATGTCCAACCATCAAAGAATTTCAGAAAAGTTAACGTGGTAACCGATCAAGCTGGCAAGGTCCAGAAACATGCCAAAAAAGCTGTGACAAGTTAGAAAAGAAAAAAGGGGAGGGTGGGCGGGGATGTTCAGCTTGCTGGTCGACTCCCAAGAGGCCAGCAAGCTCACTTCCTCCCACTTATAACACTTTGCTTGTCTCTGCCTTTGTAAGCTATCCCCCAATTAATAATTGATTATTACCCCTTATACAGAAGGGGTCCATTTTACTGACCACATCCTCACTGCATGATTCCTGCAGTCAAGGCTCCCTCTCCCTACAGGTCACGGGACCTGCCATTATTCTCTTAGCAGGATCCATTCTAAAAGATCAGAATTGGATAAAATATATAAAGAAAAAAATGGGATAGACAGCACAGAAAAAGGAGAATAGTGGAAAAGAAATAAAGCAAATTGTTACCTACTAGAAGCCAGTCTAAAGAATATTCTTCCTTCACTGCCTAAACACTTAACATAGACTACTGTCTGCAGGCCTCGGAGGGCTGCACCAAAGGACAGCATGTGGTCCTCGCGCCGCAGGCTCAACAACCTTACTCACTTCATATAATAAATTAAAATGTATTGACATCATTCTAAAAGTTACCTGATTGTAAAGACTTGCACAGAATCCATCCACCTGTAAAAGAGAAATTAGAAATGTTTTTATTTATTTAAAAATCATAGCCAGTAGCACCAGAGCCAGAGGATTAACTACTTAGAATAAAGAATAATAAAAACATTTTTTATGTGCCCTCGTGTTGAAAGTTTTGATATACCATCCATATTAAGAAGGAATGCTGCACTTTATAATTCTGCAGGGGAAGTCAAACTTCAACCCTCCAGTTGTGGTAAAAGATAACAAATACCATTATATCTCTGCCCCTGGAAGTCATGCCTGTGGCTGTCTTGCAGCGCTTTATGGGATTTGTAGTTCCACAATGGCTGAAGTGCCATAGTTTGTTACCCCTGCGGAATAATTACGAGGAAAGCATTTTTGGTAGCTTGGTCTGTCTCAGCTAGTTGGGTCTTCCTCAAATCATGATTTCATTGATCATGTGTTCCATAACCTATGTTTTTCATTTGTGGAAGCATCCACATCTTCCTTTTCTTTTATGATGACATACTAATGTTTCTGGTTGAAGCAAAAAAAGTAAGAACTATATACAAAGATACAAATACAATTGTGAAAGGAAAGGGATGTTATGCAAAAAGGGCGAACATTTGGGCCTATTTAAAAAATCTACAGGGGGGGGGAACATTCTCCATAAAGAGAGGAGGAGTTGCCCATAGTAACCATCAAATTAATTGTTTCCTTGTTTGAAAGATGAAACAGGATTGGTCACTTTGTGCAAGTTCTGCACTTCCTCCTTTCTTATAACACTAGGCGCTCAGAGTTCACCAGCAACACCCCTTGAAGGTAAATTTTAGATTGTGGCCCATCCATTTACTGTGTAGTATAACTATGAGAGTGGCATGATTTATATATGTCTGTGGTCAGGGCTGTTCCTTTAATGAAGCAGCCCGAGGTGGTTGCCTCAGGTGGCATCTCTTTGGGTCACATGCCGCCCTTTCCGGCCAGAGCATCTCAGGCTGTAAAAAGGCTAGGGACACCACTGTCTATGGTGCAAAAAGTCTATTAAACCTACAGCCAATTGACCCTGAGGAGATTGGAGAGGTGGAGTAGCATCTCTGAAATCACAAGGAGGTGGTCGAACCATTTTTGGAAGTCATTTGTTATTGAAAAGCTTTTTAACGCTTGAGTTTTTTAAAGTTTTGCAACCTTTTTTTTTTAGTTTAGGATAAAAAGGAAAAAAAGAACGCTTTAAATCTTGTGCTTTTTTGCTTTCTGTGCCCGAGAGACAGCAGGAATAAGGAGGATATGCCCTCTAATGACCCATTCACATGGGGCTTAAGGTTGTGGCTGTGGATTCTTTCGATGGGAATTCCAGGTGGGTCCATACAGATGCGCCCATAGTGCTCTTTCAAGTGAATAACAGGCTAATAGCAGCCACATCTGCCTGTGGCTGTGTGCATGTAGATCTACATGGACCGATTACCTGCGGATCAGGATAGATGACTGTCCCTTGACGCAATCTGTATGGACACACCTGGGATTCGTGCCGCAAGTATCTGTAGGTACTTGCCACAGGAGTCCCCAACCGCAGCCTTAAGCCCCGTGTGAATGTAGTCTTACTTGCCTTTAGAATCTAGCATCCTCATTGGAACATTTCCACTATTCCTGTGATGATAACCACCAGGATACATAGGAGCACTTAGACAGGTACACAATGAAGTGTATAAACACTTTGGGCTTGTTCACACCAAATCTGGACCAGATCTGTACGAGTTTCTGCATATGCAGTGCATTGTGTTTTGCCACATTTTGCTGAGTTCCGGGTCTTTTTTATGCTAAAATGGGCTTTCAGTGCGTTCCAGGACGTTTGCATGCATTCTGGTGTGTTCCAGAGCAGCAAAAATAGGGCATGCTGCAGTTTTTCCACATGTTCTAGAACTAACCGCTGTGGTGTGAACTAGAGCCCAAAATACCATTGGGCTACAGTGGATGCATTTCTTATGCGTTCTGTAACTGCTCTGCATCTGCTCTGCACTTGGTGTAAACAAACCCTTAAACCAAATATGTTGTTACACATAATTATGTAATGTATCTGTTTTTTACATTCCACATTATTAAATTATGCAAGCAAAGTGTATCCATAGACGCTTCCTTTCTTAAGATAACAACGCTGACTTGGTCCAGCTGCAGCATTGTCACCCTTTCTTGCACACTCCATGCTACTGCACTGGTACGTTCTGCTGGCCATATGAATCAGCCAGAAAAATCATAGAAGCCGAGCAGAAATTAGTCAGCTGCAACCAATTAAATGCAAGCACTGTTCAGGTATTCAGAGAGCCATGGCTGCCCGCTATCAGGGCCGGTGCTAGGATTTTTGCCAACACAGGCAAAGTTCAATTTTTGCGCCCCCCCACCCCGCAACCAACCCAAAAAGGGATCAAGTGATTTCTTTCTTTCAGCCCGCAGGGTTGAATGAAAAATCAAACTTTGCTTGTTGTAGCCTATATTACTTACAGTGCTCTACAAAACTAGGTACAGTATTGGTTTGTGAGAGTTCAACTCTCTTTACATTCTAAAGTAATGTAGTTAGAGATATCCATGGTACATTGCAAATAGTTACATAAAATGTACAAAATGCTTTAAAGAAGAGCAGTCTTAGGGCGTGAAGAATGTCTTAATGATATCTCAGAGTTAAAGGAGACACTCTTGCAGCAACGTGGGCAGAACTGAAACTAAGCAAGCACAAACTAGGAAATAACAGCAATGACTCTGCAAAGATGAACTGTGTGCACGAGCAGGATCATGTTCAAATAGCCCATATAAAGTTGTATTTTTATTCACTTCTGTCTAAGATGGGCAAAAATGTTACAATATGAATGTACAATCAGCTTTAGACCTACCACAACTATATAGTACGTGGGCCTACTAGGGTTGCCACCTTTTCTTCAAACGAAACCCGAACACTCTATCGACACGCAAACATTTTTTTGGGAGAATGAGTCGTGGCGTGTTCATATGTAAATAGCGCCACCCATTCCTATGTAAATATCACAGCTGAGACTATTTCCAGTGGGTGGCCAGTAGCCACTATCTTAATTTTGGATTGCCTCTGTCTGCCTGACATCTTGTGTCCGGGTTTCTGCTGCCATGAAACCCGGACACAGCATTCAAAACCCGAACTGTCCGGGTGAATCCTGGACAGGTGGCAACCCTAGGGCCTACACTTACAAAAGCCTGTCTGACTGAATACAAACTAAATATACTGTATTACATGGTTGTTGGTAGATCCACAAGGAAATTGTACATTCAGATTATAATGTCTGCTTTAGGCTGGGTTCACACCTAGGCGTATTGAATATGCGCGTTTGTCGCGCGTTTTTACAGCAATTCGCGGTAAAAAAAACAACGCGCGACAAACGCCCGTTTCCAAGGGCTACTTGGCTGTATCCCAATGGAAACGCGAGACCAAAACGCCACAAAGAAGTACATGTACTTCTTTGGGCGTAGGCCGTTTTGTATCGCGTTCGGACGGGCGGAAATACGGCAAGGTGTGAACCAGACCCATTGAATACAATGGGATTTAGATGTTTGAGCGTTTTGTAGAGCGTTCGTCGAGCGTTGAACGCGCTACAAAACGTTCAGGTGTGAACCAGGCCTTAGTGTTATTTGTCATGGAATACCTGTTTATACTGAGTTTTCAGTCTGTTTAAGTAAGAACTCCAGGTAAAGCTTTTATTAACCACTGCAGTGGGGCTACCCGTGCACTGGAAGGGTTAACTGCTCGTTAATGAATTTATTTATTTTATACGTCACTTTAATTTTTAACAAGCCCCCTATATGATAGAATAGAAGAATAGAGGAAGTGACAGGTGCTCTTTAGGGAGACATGAGGAGTCTATTAGACCCCAAATGTCACCTATGGACCCCAAAGAAGTGGATTATGTATAGATCATGATGCTGCAGAAGCTGTGATCTTGGTAGAGCCACCTCAGGGCTGCACCGTTTGCAGTCCTGAAGTGGTTAAGCAGATTCACAACATTTTTAATACCCATTTTCCAGTAAGGTGATCAGAACCCAGGGGGTATAATTTTGATGAAAAGATAATATTACTTTTTTTTTCTACAGCGTCCCAAAGTGTTGGTGGCATAGCATAAAAGAAGATCGAGCACCTGAATCAAGAGGGTATAAGAGATATATCTTCCTCAGCACTACAATGCTCGCCCCTTATAATATTATCTGAAGAATCATCAAAAGGTTCAATAAGGAACAAAGGTTCAGTTTATCTTTTTGGTTTTTGCTGCATATTTCGGGGTTAAAAAAAAAAAAGGAAGAAGTACTTGTCCGTTAAACCCGGAAATACTTCTTTATAAAGCGTTCTACAGAAAGCACATGTATTCAGCGAGGCAGTACAAAGGCCAGTAACCCAGATGAGCCAAGCAGATCTTAGTTTACATTCATATCAGTAAAAATAAAATTGATTCTATTGTGATCAGTTTTTCTGGGTCACTGGATTCTTTACTGAATAGGCTGAAGATCTGTAATATAAAGAAAAACAAGCGTAAAGATGACAAGGATTTTCTAGACGCCGAATTATTAGTACTTCTTCATAGTAGTTACTACTGCTTTGATTATAGTTTTGGGTTCTCACATCTCAAGTTCCTTCATTTCAAGTGTTACTGAAGCCAAAAATGTATTTTTAGTTGTGGATAGAGTAGAGAGGGATTAAGACACCCGTCAGGTTTTCATGGCTGTCTGTGTCCCCGTTAGGTAGATTCACCCTCTCTATTTGTCCTGGTGACCGTTATCACTGAACGTGAAAGAAAATCCCACATTTTAGGTTGTCATCAGAACAGGAATATATGGGAAATCTTTCAATGGGGACACTAGTTATGGTGACCCTGGTGACTTGGAGGGATTTCATCTCAGTTCCTGTTATGGCTATAGGACAGGAAGTGAATGGAAATCTCACCAGTGGAACACAGAAGGTGAAAAAAAAAGATGACGTTTATTCTATCCAAAACTAAAACGTTTTGGCGTCAGTTCTACTTGAACTCTTTATCCTATATTGTAAATCGCACTACACGTACAGCAACATCTCAGATTGCAAATAAAAGTTGCTATGCACACGCTAGTATTTTAAATTGCATAGCAGATCTGCCAGCTCATCACTTCTACTGACCTTCCACAGGTTCAGGGGTCAACTTAAAGTAACACTAAACTCAGGAGTTAAATCTTAAAAACGCATTCAAGTACCTGAACTAATAACAAAAATCTTATTTGTGTATCACTCGGCTGTAGATCCTCAAATCATGTGTGACACTAAACTCAGGAGTTAAAGCTTAAAAATACATTCAAGTACCTTAACTATTAACAAAAATGTAATCACTCGACTGTGGCTCCTCAAATCATCTCTGAATTGGTGCTGACACTGTCCTTCCTTCTGGAGGGTGGCTACTTTTGTTCCCCATGGTACCTCTGTGTTTTGTAAAGTAGCCACCGCTCCAAGCTCACTACCGTGATGGACTGCAGTCTCATGTTTAGTTTACTAATTTGTATGGAGATTGTAGTCCATTACGGGGGTGAGCTTGGAGTGGTGACTACTTTATAACACACACAGGGACCATGAAGAACATAAGTAGGCACCCTCCAGAAGGAAGGACAGTGTCAGCACCAATTCAGAGATTATTTGAGGAGCCACAGTCGAGTGATTACATTTTTGTTAATAGTTAAAGGTACTTGAATGTATTTTTAAGCTTTAACTCCTGAGTTTAGTGTCACTTTAAGGCCTCATTCACACACAATGCGAGCAAAATTGTATATTGCGTATATGCGCGTAAATACGTGCATACATGCGCGTATATACGAGCGTATGCACGTGCACTATTTGCATTCCCAGAATGCATCATTCCTAATAGAAATTTTAATGAAATGTACGCGTAAACGTGCACATGCGCGTAAAATACGCATAAATACGCTGCCCCGGACACATCTTGGTTCCATTCTGTTTTTGCGCTTTTTTACGCTACGCAAATATACGGCTCCATACACGGCTATGTTGCATATGGTACAATACGCACGTACGGTCGTATACGTGCGGCAGTGTGAATGAGGCCTTAAGGGATGAGTCGGCAAACCTATGCAAGATACGAATGATATACAGATCACTTTTCATGATGTTATTTTCCAGGTCAGCTGCTACGGGAATTGCCAGGTACGGAAAGCCCCAAAGCCAGCAATCACTGTACAGACAGTCAGCCTGATACAGGCCTGCTTTATTTATTTCCCTTTGATGAGTAAATGCACAGCTCGTTCCTGAACTAAGTGCTGAGCATGAAAGGGTTTACGTTGTAAAATAAAACATTCCTTTTTGCATATTTTCTATACGTGTGCTAAACATCTTTTTGTTTAGATGATCTATAGCTCCCACTTTCCCGCAGATACAGCTGAACTCAAAGCTGCATTAACACACGCTTACCTTTTCCTTGTTGGCAGGACTAATCTTCAGGGTGCACGCTTTAGACATGTCTGCAGGTTTTCTAAGGTCTCTTGCTTGTCTCTGTACCCTTCCCTGGACTGTCCTATGCCCACTTCTTACTACCAAGGTCTTTTTTGTTTGCTTTTTTCCTGTCTTCGGCCCTTTCTTACACTCTTCAGGACCTGACTGTTCTCGGGCTGAGTAGTTACTTTCAGTTTCTCTTTAAATGAACTGTGCAGTTTAGAGGAAGGCGGGTATGGGAGTGCTTAACCAAAGGGACTTTCCAGCACTAAACATATTATTCATACACTGCATAACGTTCATTTCATAGTCTAGGAGCAATCAGTTAGGAGGCCAGTCACGGTAATGCCTCATTCACACTGCCTTACAATACACTGCATATATGTGCGTACGCGTCTATTGTCCCATATGCAAATAAATGGCTTCATACACATAGCTGCGTATGGAGCCGTATATTTCCGCTGCGTAAAGATGCGCAAAAACAGAATGGACCCGACATGCGTCCAGGCAGCGTATTTTACGCACATATATGCACGCGTATACACACGTACGCGCATACAGTTCATTAAAATTTCTGTTACGAATGATGCATTCTGGGATTGCATATACGCGTATATACGCAATATACAATTTTGCTCTTGCAGTGTGTGTGCATGAGACCTTAGTATGAACAATATATAAATTGGTGATTCTCACTAAACATTCTGACGTTTAAAGAAAATAAACTTGTCATGAGATAAGTAAAAGTACCTCGATGGACCCGCGTCTTTATTCAACCGTAACAGCTATGTAACTATACCTGCTGTTGCTGACCTGATTCTGAAGATGCTAATTGCCTGGCCCACCAGCTTCAGTACTTTCTGAGTCATTGGCCTGGAACAAGTACACAGATAAGGAAAGTCCGAAGTTTTTACTTGCAAGCTTCCTCAGTTTCAGACTCAGAATTGAACAATTTGTGTCACAACATGTTTCCTTTAACATTGCACATTCTGGATAAAGATAAAGCACAGATCACTTTATGACTACAAAAAATCCCTAACATTCCACCAAATCAGCAAAAAAAACCTTAAGTAGACTTTTTTAACATTCAGATTTAAAACAGATTAGTTTGCCACATACATTTGCAAATACACTGGCCTGTCAAGGCCCTTCTGCAGAGTGTGGCAAAAGCTACGTCAGTGCCTAACCTGTGAAATATCTATAACAATGCATAGATTCAAAGCAGGTATGCATTGGGCGTAGCCCCATCCCTCTTAAAGACACAGGCAACAACAGACACCCAGACTTGCGTAAAGAAGAACTCTGGGCAACAATGTTCTTAACCCTTGCAGGGGGGCTATCCCACACTGCAGGCGTTAAGTGCTCTTTTTTTGGTACACTCACCCAAACCGGAGCCGGCTGCCTGCTTCTCTGGTCACTGAAGCCTATCTCTTCCTACGCTGCAGTATTGGAGTGTTCCTAGGGCAGTGGTGGCGAACCTTGGCACTCCAGCTGTGCCAAAACTACAAATCCCAACATGCATCTGCCTCTGGGAGTAATCTCTGTGGCTGTCAGAGCCTTGCAATGCCTCACGGGACTTGTAGTTCCAAAACAGCTGGAGTGCCAAGGTTTGCCACCACTGTCCTAGGGCGTCCTTACATCTATATACTGTGTATAGAATGTGCAGCAGCGGAGGGGGAGAGAGGCTCCAGGAACCGGTCTAAGTGCAAGCCAGCTCTGTGGAACAGGTAAGTATAACTTGTTTTTTTTTAAATCTAGACAAAAAGGAGTAGTTAACCCTTGCAGTACAGGGGTAGCCCCACTGCAAAGGTTAATACAAATTCTGCCTGGAGTTCTGCTTTAAGGCTGAAGATCCTCTATGCATGTCTTTACTAAGGGCTTGTTCACACCAGTTGCGCTGAGTGATGTTTTTCTGAAATTGGATCAACATCAGCCACCGCAAGGGCACACAAAAGACAGTTGTTTACTATGTGCCCCATTCGTATCACAATGCTGGTATGATGTGCAGTGCAGGAACAATGCAGCATTTTTTTCACAGTGAGGTGCCACAGGAGGTCAATGCAGCACAGCACACACTTTCTGGTGTGGTGACCTGAATGGTGTGTACACTTTGTACCTGTGCGGACCTAGGGAACAAAGAGCCCTGGTGCAAGATTATTTTTGCCCCACAAATACCAGCTGTACTTTATACAGCAATGCCATCAATTGGGCTACAAAAAATAATGATTTTATTTATTAACTTACCTTCACCTCCTCTGGCTGTTTGAGAGTGTGTCAGAGACAGCGCGCCCGTGTACTCAGGCGGCTGTTTGCTGGGTCCTCACGGTCGAGGCCCAAGGCTGCCCCCTGCAGTGCCTGCAGGCTTTTTTAAAATTCTCAGCTCCCTCCACAGTATCCGGCGGCCGACGGGCCCCCGGACACCAATGTGATCAACGGACACTCCCGGCACAGAGATGGGTGGGCCCGCCGCATACCAATCCGATGGTAACTGGCGGCCGGGCCCCAACGGCACCCCCATCTCTGCCCCGGGGTAGTATTTGAATGGATACTGGCCTCCCCCTGTAGGCTCAGGCCCCGGTGCAGCGGCACCGGCGGTAGTTCCACCACTGCTTTGTACGCTGCCAATAAAAAATAACTAAATAAAAAGGAAAGAGTACTTTTCATTATTACAAAGCAAGGCACAGCTACACACCTCTGATGCCCACTTATATCAATTCATCATTTGCTAAGGGAAGGTGGGCAGGATCAGAACCAAGTTTACATCTCAGTAGCCTATGGCACAAATATGGTGCCTTATAGTCAGGGCTTGAAAATCCACTCTGTGACGAGAGGACGCGGGAGCCGGACGAGTAGCTTCCCGGCCGGCCATTGTAATTAAACGTCAGGCCGGGAGCTTCTTGAATGGTGGTTTACATTCAAGCGATCGAGCGTCTCTAGACGGCAGCCGCCACTGTCACTGCCGTTGCTGGTCCAGAGATCCGCTGTGCCCGGGACGGGCACGGCTGCTCTGTCACAGGAGATCAAAGGGAGATCGGTACATGTTTACCCCCTCCCCCCACAGCTGCCGCTGTCACTGCCGTTGCTGGTCCAGAGATCGGCTGTGCCTGGTGCGGGCACGGCTGCTCTGTCACAGGAGATCAAAGGGAGTTCGGTACATGATCTCCCTCTGATCTCCTCTCCTGTCCCCGAATGCAGGAAGTGATATGACATGACTTGCACATTTAGCTGTCATTCACAGCTACAGAAACTGGGGAGAAGTTGGTGAAGCAGATCTCTGCTTCATCAGCTTCTCTGGGGGTCCCTATTTGATATTAGGGGTCTTGGAGAACCCTGATGTCTCCATACAGAGGGCCTGTCATGTAAACTGGCTATAACATAGGGTGCTTCTTATCCCCCTATGTGATAGCAATACAGTTAAGTAAAAAAAAAAAAGAGTAATAATTCTTTTTTTAAAGCATGAAAAAGAATTATACGTTTTTTTTAAAAAAACACACATTTTTTAAAAGTCCCCCGCCCCCCACATACACACACGTCGGGTGCACCTACGTGCGAAAACGACGATTGCGCTATTGTGCCGCACATGTTACATATCGCTGCGAACATCGGAGTGAGAGCAATAATTTTAGGGCCATTAATCACTGATAACAATAAACTGATGAGCAGTAAAAGCATTTAGAGCGTCACCTATGGGCAATTTTCAGTGTGGTTGTTTTTTGCGATTTTGCGGACGCGCGTAATTTTAAGGCTTGACATGTTTGGTGTCTAATTACCCAACGTGACCCTGTCTTTTCTATTTTACCAAAAATATGGGTAAGAATAAATGTTTTTTAACATAACGTAGGGAATCCATTTTTTTTCCTTCAAAATTTACGGTACTGTTTTTGTTATATAGTAAAAAATAAAAGCCCCAGCTGCTTCTGGGCTTGCTTCTATTTTCACCATTTGAGTGTGTGCTTTGTATTATCATCTGCTAGGGCACATGCTGTATGCTCTGCTAAACAAATTAGTTGGTTGCAATGGCAGACCACAGTCACACACTATTATTATTATACATTTCTATATCTCTGACATAAACCATGGTACAGTACAGAAAACACTGAACCTGTCACAATATTCTCTGCACCAGAGGAGCTTACACGCTAATGTTCCCCCACACTATTATTATAATTTTATGTTAGGGATGAACCGACACCATTGTTTCCAGGCCGAGTACATTTGCTTTTCCTGAAGTACTCGCCGATACCAATTACAGATACCTTTTTTATAGTGTCATGTCAAACAATACATACTAATGATTTTAGGACAGTGGTGGAGCATCAAGGCCTAGTCGCAGCTGCAACTGCTGTGACCCTGGTAGTTCTGCCACTGACTCCAAGCTGTAGAAGGACTACAAAACCCAGCAATACATTATACAGCAATGTAGAATAATACCACCAGCTATAGAGGACTACAAATCTTAGCAATGCATTATACAGCAATGTAGAATGGCATCAGCTATAGGTGACTGCAAATCCCAGCAATACATTGCACAGCAATGCAGAATACCATCAGCTATAGAAAACTAAAAATCCCAGCAATACATTTTACAGCAATGCAAAATGGCACCGTCTATCAAGGACTAAAAATCCCAGCAATATATTATACAGCAATGCAGAATAGTAAATGAATTTTATACATACTCTGTGCTGCCGCTCTGCTCTGGGGTGTCGGCCTGATGTCTCAGGTGGAGAATCTCAGCAGGGTAGATGCGGAGGGTCTCAGCAGGGCAGATGTGGAGGATTGCAGCAGGAGCAGATGCGTAGGATCGCGCCAGGGCAGATGCGGAGGAATGCAGCAGGGCAGATATGACGGATCGCAGTAGGGCAGATGTGGAGGATGGCAGTAGAGCAGATGTGGAGGATCGCAGCAGGGGCAGATGCTGAGGGTCTGAGCAGGGCAGATGTGGAGGATCGCTGCAGGGGCATATGTGCAGGGGCGAATGTGGAGGATCCCATCATGCACAGATGTGGAGGATTGGAGCAGGGGAAGACGTGCAGGATCGCAACAGGGGCAGATATGGAGGATCACTGGAGTGGGAAGGGGGGGGCGCGGGGAAGTGTGTTTGTGTGTGGGATGCTGCTGATATAGTGCTCACTTTTATGCATAGCTGGTGGTATTCTGCATTGATGTATGATGATTATACAGCAATGCAGAATAGCTCCAACTATGTGGGACTACAAGTGTCAGCAATGCATTATATTTTTAAGTAGGACCTTACCACTGCCAATACTGGGAATTTTCACGAGTACTTATACTCGTGATAATGCCCAGATACTAAGGCTGGGTTCACACCTAGGCGTTTTTCCGCGCTTTCGTACTCGCGGAAAAACGCTCAAACAGGGAAATGCCATTATTTTCAATGTGCATGGTTCCCATCTGGGCGGTTTTCCGCGAGTACGAACGTGCGGGAAACCGCCCTACGCCCAAAGAAGTACATGTACTTCTTTGGGGCATTTTGGTCGGGCGGTTCCATTGGGACACAGCCAAGTATCCCTCGGAAACGCGCGTCTTTCGCGCTTTTTTTACCGCGAATCGCTGTAAAAAACGCGCGAAAAACGTGCATATTCAATCCGCCTAGGTGTGAACCCAGCCTAAGCGCAGATACCGGTGGTCTGTCGAGAACACCGACGTAGTTGAATTTGCTGACCTCAGCATCTGCGCTTGCGCACAGACCAATATTATCGAGGAAACGGGATTTATTTACAAAGTATTTTGTTTAAATCGTTAATTGTGACCGTTAATAATATTCCATCCAAGGGAAGAATGCTCCTTACACTAGTGGTCATTTGGAAGAATGCTCCTTACAAATAGCTAAAAAAAAGATAATTGGTGTCAGTGGTCACTTATCTGAAAGGCAGAAATCGCTCAAGGAACCCCTAGCAACCTCTGGAGGAACCCCCGCTGAGTAGGGCTGCAGTAAACGCTGTCCATGATCCAAGCTGTCATTTGATGGGTGTAATAATTCCTCCGGCCACTAGGTGTCGCACTGTGTCATGTGATTGGTCAGACTGCTGTCTCTTCTTAGGAAGAGGAAGTAGGAGAAGAGAAAGAAGAGAGCAGGTATGTACGTCCTTAGCTTGGTGGGGGGTCATAATACACCCCGAAAGGAGGTGAGGGGGTGTCTGGGGATCTGAGTTGAAGAATAAACGTGTACAGAGCTCTGGGAAGCTGCTGATAGAAAGTGAAACAAGGCTGTGCTGCTTTAATGTCAACACTCTGTAGGACTACAGGTCCCAGCGTTTAGAGGAGCCGGGCAATGGGGAAGTCTAACACCTAGCTCCCAGCTGTCCCCAATGGGGGATCCTGCTGTAACATGTTCCCTCAATTGTCCCTCTTCCTGGTGTGATGAAATACATGTAATTCAATACTACAAGTAATTACGTTTTATCCAATCACTGAGTTATTCCATTTATTTCTATACTCTAATATATCTGTCTTTCATCAACCTATGTGTATAGGGAAGGTATGTTATATAAAAAGTACTATGTATATAGGACGGGTATAGTGTATATAAAAGTGCTATGTATATATGAAGGGTATCATGTATAAAAATACTATGTATATAAGATAGCTATCATATAAAAGTGCTATGTATATGTGAAAGGTATTATGTATAAAAGTACTATGTATATAGGACGGGTATAGTGTATATAAAAGTGCTATGTATATATGAAGGGTATCATGTATAAAAATACTATGTATATAAGATAGCTATCATATAAAAGTGCTATGTATATGTGAAAGGTATTATGTATAAAAGTACTATGTATATAGGACGGGTATAGTGTATATAAAAGTGCTATGTATATATGAAGGGTATCATGTATAAAAATACTATGTATATAAGATAGGTAACATATAAAAGTGATATGTATATGTGAAAGGTATTGTGTATTTTTTTTAAATAATTGTATGTATTATATTAGACATTTAGTTTAATGGATTTAAAATAATGTGAATTGTAAAACTCTAAGCCAATATAATAGAATAACCAAACTTTTATTTAAAATAACGCACTAAAAATATTTTTTTTTCTATTTTTAATTTTAGTTTATTTAACTTTATTTTTTTTTATTTGTTTGCATTTCTCCATTAGGTCCTCCTCTGCTGATTGACCGCAGGCAGTGGGTGGGTGCAATAGCCAGCCTGGTATTGGCTATTGCATTTTAAAATATCCAATAGCAGGCTGGGTATGGCTGGCAGCCTGTAGATGCAGAAGAGACTGGGGGCAGGGCAGAGGAGGCACAGGAGGCAGAGAAGGACCGGGGCGGCAGCACAGGTGCGGGGAAATGCAGTCACAGCGGTCTCTCCTTCCCGCTGGTGCCGGCTGCAGTGATCTGTGTCCCTAATGCCTCTACCGATACAGGCGGTGAGAGCAGCAGGGATTGAATGGAACACAGACCGCTGCTGCCAGCACCAGCGTGGAGGAGAACGGACAAGCAGAGCGGCAGCAACTAACCGATGATGAGAATCGTTGACAACGATTCTCATTATCGATTATAATCGTTTTAATCGATTAGTTGTTATCTAGTATTGAGATTGTAGTCCATCACAGGAGTGAGCTTGTGGCTACTTTACAACACACATAGGGACCATGGGGAACAAAAGTGGCCACCCTCCAGAAGGAAGGACAGTGTCAGCACCAATTCAGAGATGATTTGAGGATCTACAGCCGAGTGATACACAAATAAGATACATTTTTGTTAATAGTTCAGTACTTGGATGCATTTTTAAGATTTAACTGCTGAGTTTAGTGTTACTTTAAAGGTGGAAAAAATTGCAAAGTGATTTATCTTATTTATACAGGGCTGTGTAGACTTTTTGTATATTCATATTCTCTCCCCCACACTACCTTGTACAAAGCCTATTCCAACTTACTAAGGTACAGTTATTTAGATTAAAGCTGAACTCCAGGCAGATATAAAAGACACAAATGAATGCAGCTCTGTGATCATCAATGCCGTATGTAATGTATAGTTTTGAATGCAAGCAGTGTAAGTCCCTGGATTTGATTTGGTATTAGCCTCTTGTAGTCCCTGTACAGCAGGGTACCGAGAGAGGGGGAAGGAAAGCTGCAAAAGGAGCCAGTCCGGTTTGTTGTGGGGCAGTGTGCATGCTGATAGGAGTAGAATGACAGGGAGATGAGATCAATAATGTGCTGCTTCAACTTTGCGACTTAACATAAGCAGAAGAAAAACGCTCAAAAAGACGTGCCTAAAACGCGCTGAATAGGTGTCACTTTAGAAACCTGGAAATGCTCCTCGTCTCCATCTAGTGACCATGATGCAGTGCAGATCTAACACTTAGACCCCATTCGCACTGAGCGATTTTGTAGCGCGCTTTCAGCTCAAAAATCGCCCAAACATCAGCTCAATGTAGCTTGTCCAATGCATTTCAATGGAGCTGTTCACATCTCACAGCTCAATGTCGCCTGTAGCTCAAGCTTGTCGCTTGAACATGACCTATTTTTCGGCGGATTTCGTGCGATTTGGCCCAATCAATGGTGTACCTCAGGGGTAGCCAAACTCCGGCCTTCCAGCTGTGGTGGAACTACAAATCCCATGAGGCATTGCAAGATTCTCACAGCCCCAGACGTGACTCCCGGAGAGAGATGCATCATGGGATTTGTAGTTTCACCACAGCTGGAGGGCCGGAGTTTGGCTACCCCTGGTGTAGCTCAATGTCGCACGAATTTGTTAGATGTGTCACTTTTGCACAGAAATATAAGAAGGAACATAAGCAGGAAACAGGAAGAGGAATTATGTTACATCAAGACCGCTTTTGATTGGTTATAGCCCAATGTAGCAGCTACGAAGTCCATGCCAAAAGTAGCGCTACATAGCGCAACAATATGCACTGTAGCTCAATGTCTCTGAGTCGCTCAGCTCAATCAGCGCTGATGTAGCTCAGTGTGAATGGGGTCTAAGATCTCTGCAGAGCTGATTGCTCTGAATATGTTCTATAAATACACCCCTATGTGTAAGAAACTGTACACACAGCTGCAGTGTGGCCAGTTCAAAGATTTTATTGTGGTACAAGCCTACCAAATGGATGTACAGACATCAGAATAATTGGCATACATGTCGGTATAGGAGATAGATTGGTAGATATATAGATAGAAATAGTGGATAGCAAGGTACACGTAATGGACATTAAAATAGTAAGCTAGGAAAGTTAGGATCCAGATAAGAAGAAGAATAAAGAAATATAGATAGGGCTGGTGGGGAGTAGGGTACAAATTGGAGGGATTGTGGTAAGGCACAGAGTGCATTGTGACGTCACAGAGAGAAAGTCTACAATTTGTTTTGTTGCTGAATAAGGCAAACGTGGATAACCTTTTGTTGATGCTTATATTGTTTTATATTGGCATATAATAGGGCAGTCCATGGGCACCTCTGACAACACAGTTTAAAAAGTCTGGATAAGAGTCAAGAAGGTTATTACAAAGGAGCAGGATAGGAAAATCTGGGGGGGAAAAATCAATTCTAGCAGGAACTTTGTACTACCATGTGAGGGATTTGTAGGTGGTAGATGATGACAAAAATTAAAGGATGTAGACATTTTCTGTCTCTGATCGGAAATTCCTGTCATTAAGCTGCATTATGCCCAAACGGCTAAATGCAAAATGTAAATACATGCATATAAACTGCATTGCCTTCTAGAATATTTGTAATTCTGTTCAGCCTGATTCACATACCCCTGCCATATTGTATAGCCAGAAGGATGGCACAGAGTTTATCCTAATTGGACAGTGGAAGGTACAGTAGAAGTATTGGGGAACTACAGGAAGCTAATGTAAAAATGGAGTTTAAGTATTTCTACTATCTGTAACACCTTTTGTTCCTGGCACCCTAAGCAAAAACTGACGTTTAACCCTTGCAGTCTGGGGGGAGCCCCAGAACAAAGGTAGTCTTTTCATATTCCCAGAGTTCAGCTTGAAATCTTAGATTGGGCTGATTGACACCAACATTCTAAATGCCATTTTCAGCCTACAGTTAAGAGATTTGCAGCATTTAGTCGGCTTTGTTGACCTCAGTCCAGTAACTGACCTAACCCATGCAATATATAGTATATTGCTAATAGACTGTTGAATACAAGCTGCATACAGGTTGTTTTCTGGGCAGTTTATCCGTCTTTTCCACATGTTTATATTTTTATACTAGTATTGGAACTTGGAACTAGGGATGCACCGATACCGGTTTTTCGGTAGCGAATACGGATATTTTTTTTTGGGTATTAGCCGAACTGATAACGTAAGTCCCATTAAGAAAGCCAGGCGGTGTATAATGACTCGCTTTCCAAATAGCCAGGAAGCCGTCTCCATGCTCCCTCGTCACCAGGCGATGAAGCATACAGCCGGCTTTCTGGCCAATCAGGAAGCCGGGGGGGAGGGCGAGTCTTACCCCCCCTCCTCCCCACACACACTTCCTGATTGGCCAGGAAGCCAGCTCCATTCTCCCTGGTGATGAGGGAGCATGGAACCGGCTTCCCCGGCCAATCAGGAAGCCAGGCAGCGGTGTGCTGACTCGCCGCCTGGCTTCCTGATGCCAGGCGGCAGCGGGAGCATACTCGGTATCACTAGTATCGGAACAGCTCTACTCTTTATTTGGTGAATAAATATTTGTAGCTCTGTTCATGGGATTTATGTCAGTTTAATCTCTGTCTCTGTAAAGGGAAAAGAGATGTTTGCATGTATGGTAATCAGTCTTACCTAGGTAATAATCTACATTTATAGCTAGGAATTTACATTTACAGAGTAGTAAATAACATAATAACAAAGAAGGCTTTCAGCTGAACTTGATATTTCATGGTTTATCAAGCAATTGCATACAAGCGTAAAGATTATGAGTAAAGCTATGCTACCAGGAACTAAAAGTATATTTGCATCATGCAAGCTCCAGCACTGCTAATAACACTGTACATAATGATATACAGTATAAAGTATTGCATTACAGCATAAGGCCCCGTTTTTGCACGTTTGTACGCATGGTTTCTGCTCGTTTTTTTGCACTAGAATGCGTGTTTTGCACATTTTTGCGCACGCAAAACCCGCGCACATGAAGACGAGCGTCTTGACTGGCAGCTCAAAAGACATTGCAGTCGATGGACAAACACACAAGAAGGCAAAATGCTTCTTTCGCACGTTTGCTGGCATTTCCATTGAAGTTATGGTAAAAAAATGAGCTGCAAACTGCCAAAAGAAGCGCATGCACTTTTTTCCCATGTTTGGCGTTTTGCTGCTCAGGTGTTGCAAGGGGCCATTGAAAATTATGGGATTTCTTGTGTTGGGAGCGTTTTTCTTCTACTGCTCAATAATGCCCAGGTGTAAACATGGCCATACAGTTTCCATTACTCGTGAAACACCACATGATAATATAACAGATTTATGGGGATATGTGTTTAGTTTTGTAACACCAAATCTTCAATTAAAACTGACTCTCTATGGAAATAAAATAGCTTTTCTATTTTTTAGCTCTTGATGTTGGCCACATTGAAAGAGCCATGGCAAAGGAGCAGCTCAGAGATGTTTTGGAGCTTGCTTTAATTAACCAGCCAGAGACTGTAACTACTGACCTGCTTGACAAGATGTTAGACGTCCCTCTTAAAGAGAGATATCGTAGGCTGGATCTACAGAGTCTTATTCCAGGAGAAGCACAGGTAGATGTTAACCCTTTCTGTTTGTTATGATATTTACTAAGCTTGTACCCAGGAAGACTTCCCCTCTTTCTTGCATTATTTTTAACTGGTCAAGGATTATACTACTATAGTATAATTACCTATATAATAGTAATTAATTATAGTAGTATAGTATAATAGTAATTACTGTAAGTTGCATCAATGAAGCTGAGGTATCTTCCTAACCATTGTTTTTTTTTTTTCTTTTCTCTAAATGGACCTAGGGGCTGCCTCTGCGGTCTGTAATCACAGCTCTCAATATACTAGAGAAGTATGGGAAGAACCTTCTTTCACCACACAGACCCAAGTTCTGGAGAAGCGTCAAGTTTAACAATCCTGTATTCAAGACAACAGTAGATGCCATTGAGGTGATGTATTATATGTTAACCACTTTAGCTCTCGTACCTTTATACACCTTATGGACTAGAGACGTTTTTATATTTCCACATTTCGGCGATAACCCTTTGATTAATGACAAAAGGTATTAAACCCTCAGGGTTTTTTGCATATATCCACTGCTAGCAAGCAGTAGATATATGCAAAAACATTAAAAAAAACAAAAAACTTTTCAAAAGGGTTTAAACGTACCTGTGTCTCCGCCGCAACTCCCTTCCGAAAATCTGAAGATTCTCGGGTAGCCACAAAGGATCTTGGGGCGGGCGCATGCCCAGTACAGATCTTCGGCCGGGAGATGAGGAGAGACACAAGGTAAGTCAATGCAGGCAGCCCAGCAACATGCACCCGCACTGGCTCCATGGGAGACAGAAGACGCAGCAGTCAGCGCTGGATCCGAGACCAACACCAGCGCAGGAGGGACTGATGAAAACTACAGAAAAGAAGATGATGATCGGATCAAGAGACATAATTTAAGGTAAGTGCATATACTAGCATTGGGGGGATTTTTTGACTTTACTGTCACTTTAAGATAACAAAGTATTACATATATTGTTTGTTGGGGGGCAGACTAGCATTTTTATGGCAGTATCGTCTTGCAAAAATTATTTTGTAAGACAATATTGGGGCCTGAACTATCTGACAGCTCGGATGGACTGGCTAATTATCACCCTAGTGAAATATGGGTGAGGGTGGCTAGAGTTCAACTTTCCCTACTAAAGTCCAAGATTTGCATATGTAATTGCCTTGGGCTCAAAAGCTCCAGGGTGTACATTTGTACAGACACCTGTAGTTGTTCTCTTTCAATCCCTGAAGAGAGTTGCTATGTTTAAAGAAATTACAGGTTTACTGTAATTCACAGCAATGAGCCATTAAGGAGGCGAGGGAAGGGACAGGGTCAGCTCAGGGCTAAACCAGTGTTGTAGAGTGTGGGAATTTTATCTGTTGGGGCACTCTGGGATTTGGAGCATCTAAGGCACTACTTATCTGAAGATATGTACATACACTTTATTATTGGTCATATTTAAAGAGACAGGTCGACCCTAACTTTGTCTATGGTACCTCTTTGTTTACATATCTATTCTTTTTTTCTTAATTGTCCTATATTGTTAATAACCCAGTTTTACATCTTCTAGGGTGGACGTCAGGTGTTGACATTATATGGATACACGCAGTCTCTTCCAGATGGCCTCAGCTTTCCAGATTCCATGCCAGCGCCAGACACAGCGAATGTTGCTGCAGTAACTGCTGATGTCCTTCTCCTCCATCGGGAGCTTAATCTGCTGATCTCAGTGAGTGTTGCATTGTTAGATGTAAAGATTGGTATCGCCATTTATTTTTCCCAAAATGTGCTAGCATCTTTTGGTTTTAGAACTTGACCTGTATTGTTATGGGTTTCCTCTACAGAAATCTCACCCACACCAGGATGAAGCAACTCAAGAACTATTGGGAGGAAAACTGCCACAGGTAGGTTGACATGACCGTGTAGGCCATGGGTCTCTCAATAGCGGGCCGGACATAGACTAATTAGCGGTTCTATCTAGACCACAATTGATGAATAGGCTATGGCTGGCTGACAGTAGATGCACTGGCCTCGCATCCACTGTCAAGCCATAACCCAGCGCATGTCCCCATTCCTCCTCACTCATTGGCTGCTAGGACCACAGCAATCTTCCCCACGCAGCATTAACCAGATATTCTTCAGTCCTTCCCTGCAGCCTGAAATCTGCCCCGCCTCCTGGCTCCTCCCATTCCAGCCTCCCAGCACCTCTTTTCATTCCCTCCCAGCATGGCCTCCTGGCTCCTTAGGCTCCATAACAAATGAATGTCACAGCAGTATTTTAAAGGGGCACTCTAGGGACAACCAGTGTAAGGGAGCACTCTGGTGGGAACAATTACTTATTAGTTGTCCTCATCCGAGTGCCCCCTTACATTAGCTGCCGCCATCCGAGTGCCCCCTTACATTAGCTATCGCCATCCGAGTGCCCCCTTACATTAGCTGCCGCCATCCGAGTGACCCCTTACATTAGTTGCTGCCATCCGAGTGCCCCCTTACATTAAATACAAGAAACAAGGGGGGTAAGGCAGCACTCTGAGGACAAGCAATGTAAGGGGGCACTCTGATGGATAACATTATTATTATGATATGGGGGTGTCCCCATCACTGTGCCGCATTACATTGTAACATTTAATGTAAAAGGGCACTCTGATGGCAGCAACTAACGTAAGGAGGCACTCTGATGCGGGCATCTAATGTAAAAGGGCACTCTGATGGCAGCAACTAATGTAAAGAGGCAATCTGATGGGGGCATCTAATGTAAAAGGGCACTCTGATGGCAGCAACTAATGTAAAGAGGCAATCTGATGGGGGCAACTAATTTAAGGGGGCACTCTGATGGGGACACCTAATGTAAGGGGGCACTTTGATGGGGACACCTAACGTAAGGGGGCACTCTGGGCCATATAATCACTTGTGACATTTCAATAAAGTTCTAACAAAAACAAAAGTGTGATGCCCCGGGATCAATGCATCAGCACTGTGTCTGGAAAAACACACAGGCAGCTATGTGTTGCAGTGCAGCTGCTGGTGTAAATGCAGCCTAAATGGCGGACTGCAGTGCAAACACGGACTGACCATTGTATCCGAACCGCAATTTGGACCTTGGCACGAAGAAAATTTTGTTCACCGGACCTCCTTGAATTTGAATTCTCTACCGCTGATATAGACCATGAAAATATGCTGTACATAGGCTTATCATTGAAGAAAAAATATTCTTCTGTGTATTTTGCCTTAAAGCTGAGCTCTGGGATACAAGTAAATTTGTTCTATAAGTTCCACAACATAGGTGCATAAGAAAGCTGCCAACGTTTTATATTAAAACATCATCATTTAAGAGAAAAATACCTATTTAAACTGTTTGATGACGGCTTTTATTGAGAGAACCACAGCTGGGCACCCAGATGATGTATCGAGCAAAGTGGGCCATCACTTCCCCTCACTGTGCAGTGTCGATTGGAGGAACTACTATTGATATCAAGCAATGGGAATTGTAGTCATGAATGGGAGTTAAAGTGGGCAAGACTGGGGGCCGGTGGCTGATCCACTTATTGCCTATCAAATGATGCAATGATACTGGTTGGTTTAGACCAGCAATCTGAGACTCCTGGGTCCTCCCACTACAGCAGGCAATAATGTAATTACATCACTCACTGAAACTACTACACTGGGGATGTTAAAACTGAATGCTGGGGAATAGCTAGCAACCAGTTCTTATAAAATGGAAATAAGAGGACAGAACCCTTCTTATGACTGCTTTCAGAAGCGGGGGGGAAACATCTTTAAGGCTGGGTTCACACCTAGGCGTATTGAATATGCGCGTTTTGCGTCGTGCGTTTTTACCGCGATTCGCGGTAAAAAACGCGCCGCAAACGTTTCCGAGGGCTACTTGGCTGTATCCCAATGGAAACGCGAGACCAAAACGCCCCAAAGAAGTACATGTACTTCTTTCGGCGTAGGCTGTTTTGTATCGCGTTCGGACGGGCGGAAATACGGCAAGGTGTGAACCAGACCCATTGAATACAATGGGATTTTAAACGTTTTGTAGAGCGTTCGTCGAGCATTGAACGCGCTACAAAACGTTCAGGTGTGAACCAGGCCTATCTGAAAACAAAGGGGGAACTGCTGAAAGGAAAAAACATGACATTTATAGTAATGCAAATACATTTCTGCCCATAGTTCATCTATAAAGTCATATTAAAGCCAAATTTGTAAGCTTTTTAAAATGCTGATTGAGTGATTTACAATGAATGCTGCTCCTTGTTTAAAAGTTTTTAGTTTCCTGCAGAATCAGCTGGTCTCCTGAGCCCTGGCCCTGATATCCTGTTTTAGGGTGGCTCCTTGCACCTTCTAGCCACCCTTGTGTGTGCTAGTAAGATGTGTGAATGTCTCCACAAACACACAGGCACAACAGGTCAAGTAATTGACCTCGCCCCTACTGATCCTCACTCTTCCCTTCTCCAAGCTAGTAGAGGAACATCTGCTGCAGACTGCTCTGTCCCTTGTGATCTTGTACTGGACAGGAAATTCAGGGAAGCCGAGCTGAGAGAGTTGGAGCTGTTTGGAAACATGGTGACTTAGTGTTTTGGCAAAAATGTAAAGAAATCCTTTGCTGGGTAATATACTGTATATTTATTTAATCTGGAATCATTATTGAAAAAATATTGAGAGTTTAATACGATTTTAAAGCAACTTTGTCATAAGGAAAAACACTGGGGTCAGATAAAGTGCAGGCACCTAGAAGTGCAGTAGCCTCCAAGTCTTTACAGTTAGGAATATGGTCATCTCCTTCTAGCCTCCAACACAATCCTATTAGACATTCATTATGATTGGCTGTCTCACTGGCCAATAGTAATATAATAATATTGCATTGGAGAGGGTGGGCAAACATTGATACTACCAGGAAGTGTCGGAGATTTGTCCATCATAATTGCCCGATATTCAGCATAGCAGTGAGAACATGGAGGTAGCTTCATATCTAGGAGCCTGCACTTTATACCTAACAGCAGTTTGTTTTCCTTTTGCATGACATATTTATTTTAAAGTCCTTTGACAAACATCTGTTATTTTCTGTTCCAATAGCCATCCTTGGTTGCAGATTCCATTCCTGTATCTCAACCTCACCCTTCAGGTAATCATGTAGCTTATTTGTAGTTTAAATCATTTCCGTCTTTTCAACTTTTATTACAAATGCTCCTTTTGTTACCTTCTGGACATGAAACAGAGATTCCAGTCAAAAGACATCATAATATGTATATTTCACATATCTGTACATGGGAAACAATCTATGTTTGGGAAAAGGTTGCGGATTCTATTGACTTCTGCATTCTGATAGCATTGCCTGTATAAATCATCTGCTAACATTTCTATTCATTGTTGTTGAAAATATGGAAGTGGCCATTTGATTGGTAGATATGAGTCACAGACTGCTCTTTCAGATATTTTCATTTTAAAAAACATATTTGTTGCTCAGCTGTGTGCATGAAGCAGATAGCCCTGTGTGAACAGTGAATATATATATTGATAGAACACACACCAACATGGTGTGCTTGTTCTGTTATATAAAAAAAAATCACTTTAAAATTCTTTTTCTGGAGTCCATTAACCTCCCTGGCGGTCTGATTATGTCAGTTTTTTTTCTTTTCTATTTTTCACTTTTGAATTTCCCTCTGGTTCCACCCCCCTGCGACGCCTGCGCTCGCAGGGAAGAAACCCGGAAGACGGATGCCGGCATCGGCTGGAGGACGCAGCGGGGCTCGTAGGGACAAGGTAGGTGACGCTACAGTGTAATCCCGAGTGTGGCTCAGGGTTACCGCTTTTGGTACTGAAAATGAACCCCGAGCCACACTCGGGATTACCGCCAGGAAGGTTAAGGGACACAGAAAATAAAATACTGTCGGGCGATGCAGGAGGATTGGATGCTGGCAAACAAAAAACTGTAGGCCAGCCCAGCATAACCCTCTCCTACTCCCAGCATGCCTCAGTTTCCCCTGACATTTTAGATACATTCTCTATTATAGTCTGAGGATATTTACAGCAGGAGACTAAAGTGTTCTGCCTGCCAACAGCCCCGTAATACACTGGACCCTTCTTCAACAACCTTCACCTACAGTGCAGGGCCAGAGGTGCACCCAAAAGTGTACTCCTCTCCTCCCTGACCAGAGGTCACCAGTAGGGAGGAACCAGATTCCTGGGAAGATTGAGACTCATGGAATCATCCAGCTACTTCCGTTGACTTAAGGTGCCCATACACTTTACAACCCTCGCAAGACCTTTGTCTTGCGAGGGTTGTAAAGTATTTAAAAAAACGTACGATCTGCCTATCTTGGACAGGCAAATGACTCCCATTCTTTATCAGTGGAGAGATACAGCAGTACCAGTATAGTATTCAACAGAGTCCAAACCAGGAGAACTACCCAGAGGACCCTTTGAATAGGAGAAGGCACCTTATGAGCCACTTGAATGACAGCACCTGGTCCAGAGACGGACACGATAAACTGGGAAGAAATTGGAGAACGGGAGACACCTCTGAGGAAGAATGGAAGATATGTTGTCCACACATCGTTAAGCTATGTGTCATCGGGATATAATATTTAATAGTGTGATTATTGAGCAGGCTTCATGAGCTTTAGTGACAGAATTCTGTACTTGTTGTGACTGTAATTCTGGCAGGAATATGATGTCATTATGACATCAGTTGCCTGACCTACAGTTGTTTTTTTTCTTTTTTGCCATGATCCAATTGTCCTGTATGCAGCAGAATAACCTGACACTATATGACTTTCTGTTTCCCTTAATGAACAAGAAAGAGTATCAGTGTTCTGCAAAATAGTTGCCAAAAATAGGTATTGTTGATCTTGTCTTACTGTTCTGTTGCTTGCATGGTAGTTTCTTAGATCTCTTTCACTTACTAAACAGTCATTTAGTAAACTGTGTTATTGTCTCATAAGGCATTTCAGCTGGTTGCTGCCTTTGTGGTGTGAAGAACGTTGCTGTATTATGCACTTCATGTAATGAAACCCTCTGTGCGGGGTGTGATCAACGAGTACACTGTCACCCCAACCGGTCACATCATCAGCGCTCTCCTTGTGGTATTCCCACTACTCACAGGTACTGGACACTTCTTTGTTTTACTTATTGGAAAGATGGCAAAAGACCATCTAGCATACTTAATGTTCTATTTTCCTTCAAGGGTTAAGGAAGAGGAAATTATTTCCCACCTTTCCTCGCGCCCTCCTTGGCAATGCCTGGCTTGCAGTACTGTAAACAGAGGTGGTTCGGTGCTGTGTATGAGGTGTGAACGTCCTCGTGGCTGTAACAACAACATGTCCAGCATGTTACAAGAAACGTCCTTGCAGAAGGACATGTGGGAGTGCCAGGCATGTACCCTACAGAACCCCTCTTCTGCTGTGCTGTGCGCAGTTTGTGACCGGCCTCGACTAGCTCGGAAGCCATCAAGAGAAAATTATGCATCACCACCTAAAGATGGCACAGATACTAGGGACCACTTCAAAACTATGCCCCTTCCTCAAAAGACTAGCCTTTTGTTTACAGAGAAAGAAATGCAGCAGTCATTTGCGCTTCTTAACAAAATGGAAAGTGTGGGAAAAGCTAACCAAAAGATCTACCCTGGAGAAGGTATTGCTGCTTTCCAAAAAAAGGATATCTTGGATAAAACTTACACGTCTGAGAAATCCATCAATGACCCAGCCCTTCCTTTAAGAAGCAGTTTGGCCAGTGTTGCTCAATCCTCAAAAGCAATCCCTGAGCATGGAGTGAAAATGAGAAAATTAGAGGTAACACATGGTGGTGCTTGCACCCAGTTTGTGCCATGATATTATGTTTGGCTCCTTTGTGTGACCATTGTTCTATGATCTTCAGGGCTGGGAGTGCTCCCACTGCACCTTTTACAACACACACAGTGGACGTGTTTGTGAGATGTGTGACCGCACAAGTGAAGGGGCAAGTCCTGCTGAGGAGAAAAAGATATCGGACACACAGAAGCAATTACTAAACCAGGAGGAGATGAGGCAGAAGCAGCTAAAAGAAGATGGTGCCAAATTAGTGGCCTTAATTAAGGTAATGGAAATTTGTCACTTCTTCACCTTACATTTTACATGAATTGTGTATTACAGATCTGTTAGTAGGCACCAACCAGTCACTGACTTCACATACAAGTATACTAAATATGTCACCGTCAGACTTACAAGCTGTATGGAAATACAGAGAAAGGACTGCATTTTGTTTTAGTGCCCAATAAATAATGTATATGTTATTTGGGCACCCAGTTGTTAATATTCCTTTTATAGGGTATTGTGAGAAGTCTTTCTGTGCTTAAAGGAGAATTATGAGATGAGTGATTTTCACTCAGCCTCATAATATGAGCCTACCTTTGACAATGAAACTGTCACAGGTCGGCTCAGTAGATCGGGAAGTGAGCGAACACATACCGGCGCTCGCTCACTTCTCGATCCAGTGCCGGCAGAGAGCCGTGACAGGGGAGGGACTGGATTCCCCCCTCCCCTGTCCGATCCTCCAGCGCTGACTGGTGGAAAGGACGGGGGAGGGTACAGCTGGCTCTGCCTCTAGATAGGCAGAACCAGCTGTCACTCACGCAGCTGGGTGGATCCAGACATAATTGTCGGGATCCGTTCCCGCTGCGGCGTCTCAGTATACCGCGAGCTGTAGTTGCAGAAGGACACGTGGGAGTGCCAGGCATGTACCCTACAGAACCCCTCTTCTGCTGTGCTGTGCGCAGTTTGTGACCGGCCTCGACTAGCTCGGAAGCCATCAAGAGAAAATTATGCATCACCACCTAAAGATGGCACAGATACTAGGGACCACTTCAAAACTATGCCCCTTCCTCAAAAGACTAGCCTTTTGTTTACAGAGAAAGAAATGCAGCAGTCATTTGCGCTTCTTAACAAAATGGAAAGTGTGGGAAAAGCTAACCAAAAGATCTACCCTGGAGAAGGTATTGCTGCTGGTGGAAAGGACGGGGGAGGGTACAGCTGGCTCTGCCTCTAGATAGGCAGAACCAGCTGTCACTCACGCAGTGACATAATTGTCGGGATCCGTTCCCGCTGCGGCGTCTCAGTATACCGCGAGCTGTAGTTCGCCGCGGTATACTGAGCTTTGGGTGAAGGGGGGATGCTAGTTTGTGTCCTCCCGTTACCCTTAGGAGAACTATGGGGAAAAGCCCTAACCCCATAGTTCTCCCTTTAAGGGCCTGTCAACCTATGTGATATAATAAAAATAATAAATGTGATATAATAAAAACCTAGATAGGCAGAGCCAGCAGTCACTCACACAGCTGGGCGGATCTCGACATCGATGTTGGGATCTGCTCCGGCTGTAGCTCGCGGTATACTGAGCTTAGGTTGACGGGGGGCGCTAGTTTGTGTCCTCCCGTTACACTAAGGAGAACTATGGGGAAAAGCCCTGACCCCATTGTTCTCCTTTAATGGTAATGAGTACTAAGGCTTAAATAGGAATGTGTTTTTTCTCAAAATAGGAAATAATTTTTATTTCTTTAATTTGCAAGGTTGCTTTGACTGACCATTATATGCACAATGAGGGCCACCCCTGTGATCTGCTATGAATGAACTAGACGAGTTACAATAAAGCAATAATAACATTGCTTAATTCTTTTGGACACTGAGGATATTTAGTGTCAATTTACACAGGATCATAAAGATCTTCTCCTGTGGAAATAAAAGTCCTAGCTTTTAAAATGACTTTTAAGAATTGCCAGTAAAACTCCTAGAGAGTTGCAGGGGAGGAAGAGGGGCTGCTAGTACTACACACACCCAATATATGTAGATTACGTTTTTTGGGGCATTTATTTCCAATCTAATATCCATAACTGATTAAAAACATGTTTCTATAATTTTTTTTCTTCCAACTAACAGGAAGGAGAAGCACATGGTGTGTCCCCTGAAGAGGTGTACAGTGCAGTCCAATACTCTGGAGCTGAGGTGCCCCTATGGTGGCTACAGACAGAACTTCCCTATGTACTGGAACGAGTGATTGAAGTTGCCCAGAAAGCAGCATCTGACTTGGGGGCTTTTACAGCAGAAGAGGCACGTACCTCATGGGTGGCTAGTGGAGGTGACATGGAGGACACTGTGAATTTATGTATTATACAGCGGAGGAGTAAGGTATGATTAAGACATAAATGCTCTTTGATTTCTCATTTATTAATGTTGAATAAGTTCTGACGATGCCAGTGGTGATCGACTCCGGGCCTTTGGACTAAAAGAGCAAGTGTTTCTCAGTAAAATATAGGAGATAGACTACATTAATTAGTGCTGTGAAAAAAATTAACAACTGTTAACAGCTCTCAAAGATAGGTGCTGGCCACTGCTGGTCTTTGGTTATATATACACTATCTCCTCCAAATTCAGTACCTGACCTCACAAATGCGCTTCTGGAGGAATGGGATGCCATTAAAGTTCATGTGCTTGTAAAGGCAGGCGTCCCAATACTTTTGGCAGTAGTGTGTGTGTGTGTGTGTGTGTGTTTTAAGGCCATCAGCCTACAGTGAATTCTGTTTGTTTCCAAAGTATAACATATAGTAGTTCCCAAACATTTAAAGATTCCACCTTTTGTTGAATAATAAATGCACATTTCTTCATAAATTCAAAAAAATGTGCATTCATCTTTTATTTTTCTTGTGTGCATAGGAGCCAGTAAAGTATTGCAACCATGATCAGTAGATCACAGGTGCAATGTTCTGACTCCTGCAGACTGCAGGTACAGTCAATATCTGTACCGAGGTGGCTTGTGATCTGACAATATTTGATATTACATCCTAAGTATGTGTACTGTGAAACATGATCAGAAAGGTAATCTACGCCTTTAATTCAGTGGATATTACCAGTGCCCAGACTTCTCTGCCCTTTCCATGTTTTCTAGCAGTGTGGTCTGCTATCAAAATGCTGGTTGTCTATAAACAGATAATCAGCTTGAGACATTAACTAGAGTGAATAAAGATGCTATGCTGTCTACACACAGTTAAGGTGCCCATACACCTGATGATTATTGTACGATAATCGCGGTTGATCCCGCGATCGTACGATAATCGGCAGGTGTATGGGCAGCGTGCGACCGCATTTACTGTACAGTCGCACGACGTTCGTCTTACCTGTACGCTAGAAAACCCGCCGAAAATCATACGTTGGTAGCGCGATCGCAAGACGAAAGCCGCACGGGCCGGTGTGCGCAAGCGCACACTGCCCGCTCAGCATTCCAATCGTCTGCAAGCCCTCCCCTTTAAAGTAATACAGTTTAGAAAATGAATTTTCTCTTCACCGCAAGCTATCTTGTTTGCTGTGGAATTATCACAGAAATTTGAGGACTCTTTTTGGTATTCATCGTTGAAGTAATTAGTTATTTTCTGTATGATTGTTTGGCATTGGTCTGTAATCCTAAAATAGATATAAACCCAATCGCTATAATCACAATCTCGTATAATATTTAACATGTTAATTTGATCACAAGTCATTTTTAATATTTTAAAATCTTCAGTTATTAAAATAATACTTATTGATCCTGCCATTAGGGTCCTTGTGCAGGCACTTTGTTATAGGGTAACAAAGCTCTGTCACTTGCACCCAATTGTGCTCTCATATATACACCCTGTTACTCTGGCTTCCATTAGAGCCCACATTTGGCTGCATCAGCACACAAACCCGCCATGAGAAATGGCATGCAACCATTGCATGCATATATGACAGTAAGTGACTTCAGAGGGAGGCTGCAAGAGATCTGCAGCATTTGGGAAGCAAATAAGGTAAAAAATAGGGGTTTTTTTACAAACAAAATGACAGTTGTTTATGTTAAAGTATCTCTCCAGACAAAATAGTTTTTTAAAAAGTATGATTATTTTTTATCAATTTAAGTTATAGCAAAGGGGTGAACCTTAAAATGCTGGTATTCCCTAGTCATATATGTGTTTCCGGTGCTAGACCAACCACTCTACAAACAAATGATTGATCCCCCCAAGAGTTGTCAGCTGCACTACTTCAGTAGACTCTGGGCATGTAGAACCTTTATTCACCTGCGCAAGTGCCGCTTCATTCGTTTCTGTACCTCTCTTCCTATACTGTGCATGCACTGCTTTATTAGTCTCTGTTCCTTGAACATTTGCTATACTGTGCATGCACCACTTCACATTCACCACTTCATGTCTCAACACCTTTTACGTTTCCTATACTGCACATACCTTGCTGCATTAGTCTTTGCACGTTAAACTTTTCCTATACTGTGCATTTGCTGCTTCATTACTTTCAGCACCTCAGACTTTTCCCCTAGTCTTCTGCGAAGTCTGAGGTGGCATTGTCACTTTCTTTATTGATGTCAGTCATTAGAGGAATCTCCATCCCACTCATTAAGAAAGGACCCAGACCAGGGGTTAGCGGTCAGGTGACTGCAGCAAAACTCATGGGGAAAAAAAAGGTACTTTTATGGCCATTTTTATTAATGGGAACATGTGTGCAAAAATAACTAACAGGGGTACCATTGGGCCATTCATTAAATTTTGGCTTTTTATCTACTTTAAATAGGATGCTTGTAAGTCACGTATGGTTTGTGTCATTCGGGCATTGTTCAGCATTGCGGACTGAAGTCTTTATGTTGTTGCTGTTGTTACCTTCAGGTAGAAGAACTATGCACCCTGGGTTTCCAAGACCGGGATAAAGTGGTTGCTGCCCTCTTTGAAACTGCTGGGGATGTTGGAAGAGCACTTTGCTTATTACAAAAACCACTCTTAGAGCCCTTTTTCCAACGTGTATGGGAAGACGATGAAGTTCCTTTGCAGCTGGATTCAAAGGATAGGCAGGTATGTCTGTTGTATAACTTACTTGTGGCCTTTACCCGAGTAGGAGCTAATAACATTACTGTAGTTTTAGGCTACCAAGGTTTTATACCACATTCACTGATAGGCTGCAATCTCTTAACTATACATTTTATAATGTTTCCCTATAAAGAGTATTGTGTAACCCTTTGTATTCTCATAGGCACTTCTACGAAGATTGCTTGCAGAACATTCTCTACATAGCTGGGGCCGTGCTGAGCTGGCTCTGTCGCTGCTTCAGGAAAGTGAAGGTCGCTTTAGCCTGCAGGATGTTGTTGAGGCAGTAAGAGAGTCTCAGGACCGTGATTTCATCAAGAGGATGCTAACTCAGGAGTGTGCGGTCTGCGGATGGGAGCTTCCCCGCAACAAGGTCAGTCAGTTCTCCACCTTTTCATGGCATGCAGCTTAGTGGACTGTCTCATCCTTAGTAGTGGCAGCAAAAGTCAGAGAATATTACAATAACTGTCTAGCCATTTTCACTCTATAGACAATGCTGTGGACAGCTGCATATAAATTGCTGCACAATGCAGTGTGTTACTTGTTCACATTGCATACTACGATGCATAGCAGCAGGAAGGATTGCAGACTTCCTGTATTAACAGAAGCATCCGGACCACGATTGTCTAGAGAGATAACAGGCCTTGTTTATCAAGTTATCTAAGGGAAGAACAGGTAGTTGACCATATCTGTAACCAGTGCAGTATGAAAGAAGAAAAGAGAGAATGTGGCTAGTTGCTATGGGCAACAAGTATGATTTCTTCTTTGAGCCCTTTGATGACTAAATGTTTTATTTTCATGCTGTATTTCTTTGTTTAGTCTAGATATAACCACGCACATTTGCCCATAAAACAACAATAAGGGTAGTTGATCAAAACTGGAGCAATTGCCTTCAAACCTTTGTCCAGTTAGGCATTTTCAAAGCCTAACTGGACAAACTGAAGAGAGAAGCTGATTGGTTACTACGGGCAACTGCTGCAGAATCTGTCCCAGTTTTTATAAATTCCCCTTATATAAATTTACAGCTGTGCTAGTAATACACACTGCAATTTTCAGGCAACTACTTTCAACCAGTTTTACAGCTCAAAAAAGACCAAACAAATCAACGCAACTTATCAATAACTGTTTCTATTGAAATGCGAAGCAATCACGACTGTTGGTGATAGGTTACCTTCATCCACTCAGTCACAGTTGCAGTTGAAAGTGATTAATTGTACCATGTATAACTTGATATTGCCTGATTTCACGTAAAACGACTATTAATGCTCTAGTTCAGGGAAAAGCAAACGCCGACCCTCCATCTGTGGTGAAACTACAAATCCTATCATGCATCTTCCTCTGGGAGTCATGCCTTCAGCTGTCAGTTTTGCAATGCCTCATGCGATTTGTAGTTGCACCACAGCTGGAGGGCCGGAGTTTGCCTACGCCTGCTCTAGTTGTTCAGATGCAAACATCATTATCCTTTCATTCCTGGAAAAAGTATAGTGACCATTTTTGGATGTGATTTTACCCCTTGTGCTTTATTTCGTAGATGCGCTCTCTCACCTCATGTGAGTGTTGTATCTGCCCTGACTGCTTTCGGATGCACTTTACAGTTGCAGTAAAGGAGAAACACATCAGAGACATGGTGTGTCCAGCATGTGAGGAACCTGAAATTAGTGATGAGGGGGAACTCCTGCATTATTTCTCTACACTGGATATCTTGGTGAGCCTAAGCAAAGAGCTGTTCAGCTGTATCAGCACATGTGGAGCCACTGAGCAGTTTGCTGATTGTCTCATCCTCTAACTACAAGATATACTTAACAAAAGTACTAATAGGCCATCAGTTTTCAAGGAACTTACAAGCACATTACCTGACACTGTACATAAAATCCGATCAGCATCGCTCACTGCAGTTATATGACAAGATACGACTTTCATTGCTTCATATCACTTAATTATCATTAGTAATATTTAAGCTATTCGCCTTACTAATGACATTCTGGCTGTTTATGTTCAGGATTTGTTGAAACGGCCGTCCAGGAGCTCTCTAGATCTGAGCGGGCTTCTTTAGACGTCTGCTCAGCCACGCCCCCTCGCACACGGGAAATGCCCGATATTTAAAAACAGGCAGCGATGCCTGTTAACATACAAGCGATCCGCCGGCTAAAGAGCCGGCGGATCGCTTGTATGAGGTCCCCTCCCTCCCCGGCTCCCCCCGTCCCACTATCACGCCGGTCCCGGGCTCCACTGTGCCCAGTGCGAGCCCGGGACCAGCATAGTGGCTCTCTGAGAGGGGAATAGAGGGAGATCGGTACACGAGCTCCCTCCGGTCCCCTCTCCGCTGTCAGAATGCGGAACTGATGTAGATGTATATTACATCACTTCCGCATTCTTGTGTCACTCTCCAGCTTCAGATGCTGGAGAGAAGCTGATGAAACAGGTCTCTGCTTCATCAGCTTCTTAAGGGGTGTCCTAGGTGACATTAGGGGTCTTGGAAACCCCTGATGTCTCCATAAAGAGGACCTGTCGCATCTTTTGCTATCACATAGGGTGTGTTTTCTTAGCCCCCTATGTGATAGCAATAAAGTTAAGTGGAAAAAAAAATTAGTTTCCCCCCCCAAAAATGTAAAGTTACACATAAAAAAGAATTAAAATTTTAGGCGTCGGGTGCGCATACGTGTGAAAACTAGTATTGCGCCCATTACGCCGCACATGTTACATATCGTCACGAACGTCGGAATGAGAGCAATAATTTTAGGGCCATCAATCACTGATGACACTAAACCGATGAGCTGTAAAAGCTTTTAAAGCGTCGCCTATGGTCAATTTTGGGTATGGTAGTTTTTTGCGATTTTCGCGGGTGAGCGTAATTTTAAAGCTTGACATGTTTGGTGTCTATTTACCCGACGTGACCCCATCTTTTATATTTTACCAAAAATATGGATAATAATCATTGTTTCCTAACATAATGGGGGGGGAAAAAAAATTAAAAATTTTCAATAATTTTTCCTTTAATATAGTAAAAAAATAAAACCCCAGTGGTGATTAAATACCACCAAAAAAAAGCTCTATCTGTCCCTAAAAAATTATATAAAATTAATTTCAGTACAGTGTTGCATGACGGAATAAATGTCAGTCAAAGTACCGCAGCGCTGAATACTGAAAAATTGCCTGGCCAGGAAGAGGCTATAAACACTCCGGTCAGCAAGTGGTTAATTAAAGGGGAACGATGAGGTGAGTGATTTTTACTCAACCTCATAGTTCGAGCCGACGTATGTCAATGAAACTGTCACAGGTCGGCTCAATAGATCGGGAAGTGAGTGAACACATACCGTCGCTCGATCATCTCCCTGCAGAGACCCGTGAGTGTCACTCACGGCTCCCTGCAGGGATTCCTCGCCGCTCCGTTCCTCCAGCGCTGACTGGCAGAACGGACGGGGGACTGGCACAGCTGGCTCTGTCTCTAGATAGGCAGAGCCAGCGGTCAACCACGCAGCTGGGTGATCTCAACAGTAATGTCGGGATCCGTCCCGGCTGCGGCGGTCTCAGTATACTGCAAGCTGTAGCTCGCGATACACTGAGCTTTGGGTGACGGGAGGACGCTAGTTTATCTCTCTTAAAGGAAATTCTGGCTCCTCCCACAGACTGGCTATGTGGTACACAGATTAGTCCTGTCACTTTAAGAAGGTGCTCCTAATGACAACTCGTTATGTATACAAGAGACACCTGTCCACAGACTTTTTCTTCCATTCAAACCTCACCACCATGGGCAAGACCAAAGAGCTGTCAAAGGACGTTAGGGACAAGATTGTAGACCAGCACCAGGCTGGAATGGGCTACAAGACTATCAGCAAAAAGCTTGGTGAGAAGGAAACAACTGTTGGAGCGATTATTCACAAATGGAAGGAATACAAAATAACCATCAATCACCCTCGGTCTGGAGCACGATGCAAGATTTGGCCTCATGGGGTAAGGATGATCATGAGAAAGTGAGGGATCAGCCCAGAACTACACGGGAGGCGCTTGTGAATGATCTCAAGGTAGTTGGGACCACATTCCCAAACAAACCATTGGTAACACAATACACCGCCATGGACTGAGATCCTGCAGTGCCCGCAAGGTCACCCTCCTCAAGAAGGAACATGTACAGGCCCGTCTGAAGTTTGCCAATGAACATCTAAATGATTCAAAGAAGGATTGGATAAAGTGCTGCAATCAAAAAAAACACAAAATTGAGCTCTTTAGCATTAGGGATAAATGGTCAAACCTACAAAATCTGCAGGGGACCAAATAATTATTTTCCACTCTGTATATATGTATATATTTGAGGTATGCAAAAAACAACACCAACACATGCTGATGCTGATAGAATTTAGCCTGGGCATCAATGACCTCTGCTCATCAATGGGTTAAACACAAGCTTCTATACATATTGAGGGGAATTTATCAAAACTGAAGCATACATAATCTGGAGCAGCTGTGCATGGCAACAGATCAGCTTCTCTCTTTCATTTTCAAATATTAACTGAACAAACTGAAGAGAGAAGCAGATTGGTTACCCTGGGCAACTGCTCCAGATTTTGTCTGCTTCAGTTTTGCTAAATGATTGTATGTTCAGGAAGACTGAAACTAGTGTGGTTTGCTTGAAAACCTTGACAGACGGTAAGCTTGCTTTAATGGTGTCTTCTGTTGTTTATCCTAGTTACGGGATACTTTGGATGTGGACGCATACAACTTGTTTCATAAAAAGCTGACGGAGAGAACGCTCATGAAAGATCCAAAGTTTCTCTGGTGCACTCACGTGAGTATTTGCTAACAAAAATTATTAAATCATAGAGCAAACTGATTGTTTCCAGGCTTCTACATGTTAACATTAGTGATCCAGTATTAGTTATGCTGAATCCAGCCAGGTTCACCCAAATAATGCCTTTTTAAGGTATGAGGATTGTGGTAACATTATGAAAATTGAGTGTTCCCATCAGATTGCATCCAAAATATGGAACAGCATATTCAGAAATGGCAAATGGCAGAAAAGTCGTAACAAAACAAGTCTGCGTGATGCCACTTGGGGCCTTTTGACACTTGTGCTATGCTGGTGAAAATGTCAATACATTAAAAAAAATACTGAGATCCTTGCAGTGCTACATGTTTTTAAAAAATTCATTTTTATTAAAACATGTTGGCAAGGTTCTGTGAAGATAATGGTATACATGCAAAAACACACCTATCATGCAGTATCTGTACATTTTCTTTTCATCCTTATTAAAGTTATCCTTTCAGTAGCTTTAGAATTCTGCATAGAAAAATTACTGACATGTCACAATATACAGTTATTGTGTCATATTTCAGAAAATCTTATCCTTTTCTTATTAAAAATAAGTCATGTCCAATACAATGGGGGGGTGGGCAGACATGATCTGGAGCAGTTTCCCATGGTAACCAATCAGCATCTATCTTCAGTTTGCTCAGGTAAGATTTGAGAATGAGACAAAAGCTGATTGGTTGCAGTGCAAATCTGCTCCAGATTTTGTCTGCTTCAGTTTTAATAAATTCCCCCCATAGTGTATTGGAAGAAGAGGGAGACAGGCTTCAGGAACCAGAGTAGCAGCCAGTCAGCTCTGCGGTTAAGGCGAGTATAACTTTTTGCAGTTAAGAAAATTGCCAGCAGTTCTGCTTTAAGTGCAGGAGGTAGATGCTGACCCTGGATAATGCTTAAAGGAGAACTATGAGGTGAGTGCTTTTCACTCATCCTCATAGTTCTAGCCGACCTGTGACATTGAAACTGTCACAGGTCGGCTCAGTAGATGAGGAAGTGAGCGAACACATACTGGCGTTCGCTCAGCTCTCGATCCTGTCACGGCTCTCTGCCGTGACAGGGGGAGGGGCTGGATTCCCCCCTCCCCGCTCCGATCCTCCAGCGCTGACTGGCGGAACGGACGGGGGAGGGTACAGCTGGCTCTGCCTCTAGATAGGCAGAGCACAATGTCACTCACGCAGCTGGGTGGATCCAGACATAATTGTCGGGATCCGTTTCAGCTGCGGCGTCTCAGTATACCGCGAGCTGCAGCTCGCGGTATACTGAGCCTAGGGTGACGGGAGGACGCTAGTTTGTGTCCTCTCGTTACCCTAAGGAGAACTATGGGGAAAAGCCTTAACCCCATAGTTCTCCTTTAAATAAAAATGTCTCCATCCTTAATAATATGTAAGTGTAATAAATATCTCAGTGTATTGTACTTACATATTACTCTGCATGCATCCATTTAACATAGAAAATATATCTAGAACTATGTCCAATGAAAATCTAATAATAACATTCTTTTTCTATACAACCTTTTTTTATATAGCCATGATAGAATGCCACTTGTGCTCCAACATTTTTCTTTTCCAAACCCTGTATGCTCAACCAGCAAAGTGACTAAAACATTGACTGTTTTCCGTTTCAGTGCTCATTTGGATTCATTTATGAACGAGATCAACTAGATGTCAAATGTCCTCAGTGTAGATCTAGTTTCTGCCGGAACTGCAAGAGACTGGTAAGTGCTCCGAATGCATGTGAGGATGAGCAAAAATAAAGATGTCACATATTACTGTTGCAGGCCCCAGCCAGTTTCACTGTGGTTAAAAGTTGATATCCAGACAGATATGAAAAAACAATAGTGCATTTTTCTTTTCTTATATGCAGCTTTTGCTGGAATACCCACCTTCTGACACTAGATTTTACATAAATGAGGTGTAAAAAAAAAACCTGTATTGCAGCTTCACTGTCTCCATAGTGCTGATAAAGGTCTTCATACAGTCTTCATATCGTGTATTACAGATGTAGGCACTCCAGATGTGGTGGAACTACCCATCCTATCATGCCTTGGCCTCTGGAAGGCATGCCTTGGCCTCTGGAAGGCATGCCTTTGCCTCTGGAAGGCATGCCTTTGCCTCTGGAAGGCATGCCTTTGGCTGTCAGTCTTGCAATGACTCATGAAACTTGCAGTTCCACAATAGCTGGAGTACCAAGGTTGCCTACCCATGGTGCATAAAGTCATTTCCATAAAGTAATTCTACACATTTAAAGTGAAAGAACATTTCATCTACAGTATGCCTAATCTCAAATGTGTCTTTCTGTTTTGCTTCATTAAATCTTTTTTTATCTCTACTGTTGTCTTTTTTTTTTTTTTTACCCCTTTTGTCTCCTTTTGTCCTGTATTACCTCCCTCTATATAGTGGGAAGAGCAGCACCGAGCTCTGAGTTGTGAAGATTTCCAGAACTGGAAAAGAGAGAATGATGCTGAATACCAGGCACAAGGTCTGGCTGTATACCTGCAGGAAAATGGGATCAGTGAGTACATGATAAAATGATTGTCTCCCATCCTTACTGTGGCTGGAATCTTTATAACTCTAACTGTTGTTTATGATTTATTTCCCAGCATGCCCACACTGCAAGTTTTCCTATGCCCTTGCACGAGGTGGTTGTATGCACTTTATTTGTTCTCAGTGTCGGCATCAGTTCTGCAGTGGATGCTACAATACCTTTCACCTCAAGAATGTGAGTAATGGATTTAATAATTTAGTATTGTAACTTTATTAGTGTTATTAGGAAAGGGTTAATTTGATAGTAAAGGTTACCATATACTGAGGCAATTTTGTTCGGTTCTTGATGAACAGACGATCGAAGGAGCCTGTCGCAAAAACTTTGAACGGCTGGCAGAATATAATGAAGAATCTATAATATTTTCTTCATTCAGCCCGCAGGTTGAACAAAGAAAATATTATCGTGTATGGCCAGCTTTAGTCTCGACTCCATTAGGTTCACTTTTCTTCAGATACTGCCTGAGGCAGCTGTATCTTCTCTCACATACACACAACAGATTGTACTTACTAGAGGTAATGGACAATAGTTGTAATTCAAGGGAGGTAATCACAACTTAAAACAGTTGTAGACAGTGTGGGCACGTGCATCAGCAGTTGCCTATCAATGGTAATATGTTTGCGGGCAAGTGAGTGGTACTGTGGCCTACATTTCTCTCTACACTTAGACCCATTTAACACTTTTCCTGCCACAGACAGAAGTACTACATCTGTGGCCAGGGCAGCCTTCAGAAATTTTGGGGCCCCTTACATGGCTTTAGGCGGGGCTCCCCCCTTCCCGCACCGCCGCCACGCTGAGCCAGTTACACTGTTGTTATTATTATACATATATATATATATACCGCAATGCTGTACAGAGAACACTGAGCCAGTCACATCAGTCTCTGTACAGAGGAGCTTACACTCTAATGTCCCCTCCCCCACAGTCACATCAGTCTCTGTACAGAGGAGCTTACACTCTAATGTCCCCCCTCAATCACATACTATGATTATACATTTATATAGCTCTGACATATACTGCAGTGCTGTACAGAGAACACTGAGACAATCACGTCACTCAAGCTTGGAGCAGTGGAAGCTATATATTAAATGTAATGTGGGCAGTTGCCAGGTTTAAATATGCGGTTCGGCAATATAATAAATGTAATGTGGGCAGTTGCCAGGTTTAAAGATGGCCGCCGCTACTCACGGTGACCATCTTTAAAAACCTGATGTGCAGTGGAGACCCCCTGGGGACACCAGAGGCCCGAACAGAGCACCTCAGGTGAGGATATGAAGTGTGCGGGCCCCTCGGCTTCCTCCAGTGCTGCGGGGGCCTGGCCGCCTCCACCTCCCGCCAGGCAGCTGTATGGCCGTCGGCCGATACTCATGTTAGGTTCCCGGGCCCCTTACATGAGTATCGGCGGTACCCCCCTGACGGCGGCCCTGTCTGTGGCACCACCGACCTGTAAACAGGCTCCCATTGCTATAACTGTCTTCAAGCCTAAAATGTGCAAAAAAAGACTCTGGCAGCAAAAGCTGGTCCAGCTTGGCACAATGTAAGTATATATAAATTATCCATGGCAGGGCCACCGGGATTGTGCAATACTCTGTAGTAACCGCAGCTACTGCAGTGTATTATAGCATCTTCTGGGTCCAGGAACGGCCACTGATGTCCCGGCACTGCCTCTTGTCCAATCAGAGAACGCCTGGCATTCAGCGAGAATAATACTAGACTACACTGCTGAGCGAGCGACCGACCCTCTGTGTTTTCATATCACTGAGGAAGCTCGCTCAGCACAGCGGCTGTTCCTGGACCCAGAAGACGCTCTAATAACACTGTAGTAGTTGCGACTTTTGTCTTAAAATCGGCCTCATGCATTCTTCTGCACAGCAGAACTTTGACTGGAAGAGGGAAGGAGCCAGTTGGGCTCTGCTATATGTACTGATAGTGAACAGGAGGATACAGCAAAGCAATGACTCATCAATGTGCATCTTCTCCTTCATTGTCCAATCAGCAATCTAGGGGTTTGTTATGTGCTGCTGTGGAAGTTAAGGACCTGGTGACAAGGGATGATGATTAGATGTTAAACAAGAACACTGGGCAGTTAGAAAATCATCACTATTTATTTTTTTTCTGTCCCGTGAGCCTTTAAGAAATAGGATTTTTGGAGATACTGATTCAGTTAATGTTGTTTTTAATGCTTAAAACGTATGGCTTTATTTTGCCCCACAGAAATGCACAGTTCAGTCCTGCACAGTGAGAATGTCTCTTCATGCCCATCATCCAAGAGACTGCTTATTCTACCTGCGGGACTGGGAGGTGTCTCGTCTACAGAGGCTTCTTACAGTGAGCAGACATTTACTTTTCTGATTCTTACCTTATTCTTCATCAAACTGACAAATGACCACAGCTGCAAGCATCGATTTAAAATTAGTTTGCCATTCGTTTTTTTGTTTTTTTTAATGTTCATTTATAGCAGTGTTATTCCTAATTTAAAGAGTATTGTAATCTGCTACTAGTTATGATGTGCAGGTACCCAGAGGTGCTGCAAATAGCAAAAAAAAGCTTTGCTCTTAGTATCCCCTGCTTTGGATGCCAGGCTAGTCTTATCAGACAAAGCTCCAACACATCCAAAGTGTCAGCGCTCGCTGCTAAAGCCCCATCCCCACATACACCAGTCAAGTTCCTCCACCCCAAACTCGCTCATCCAATTATTTATGGACCTTGCTTTGTGCATTGGTGCGCAGTCATATTGGAACAGGAAGGGGCCATCCCCAAACTGTTTCCACAAAGTTGGAAGCATGAAATTGTCCAAAATGTCTCGGTATGCTGATGCCTTAAGGCTGGGTTCACACCTGGGCGTACTATAGGCGCGGTTTTTATGACGTTTTTTAGTTCAGTGACACGCGCGTCCGACGGTCCTTTTTTATACCTCCCTGGCGGTATGATTTTTTTATTTTATTTTCTATCTTTTTTTCTGGGTTTTTAAAAAAAAACTTACAAACCTACCGCCGGTTCCGCCCCCTTTCGCAGGCAAGGTAAGACCTCCGCTGTATTCCCGAGTGTGGCTCGGGGTTACCGCTTTGTTGACCCCGAGCCACACTCGGGAAAATCAATGGATACACGCGGAAAAACGCCCCAAAAGAAGCTCTTGTACTTGTTTGAGCGTTTCTGCGCGCTGAAATACGCACAGGTGGGAACCATGCCCATTGGAATTAATGGGATTTCACTGCTTGAGCGTTTTACAGCGCTTCGAACAGCGCTGTAAAACGCCCAGGTGTGAACCAGCACTAAGAGTTCCCTTCACTGGAACTAAGAGGCCAAGCCCAACCCCTGAAAAACAACCCCACACCATAATCCCCCCTCCACCAAACTTTACACTTGGCACAATGCAGTCAGGCAAGTACCGTTCTCCTGGCAACTGCCAAACCCAGACACGACCATCGGATTGCCAGACAGAGAAACGTGATTCGTCACTCCAGAGAATATGTCTCCACTTCTCTAGAGTCCAGTGGCGTGCTTTACACTACTGCATCTGACGCTTTGCATTGCACTTGGTGATGTAAGGCTTGGATGCAGCTGCTCGGCCATGCAAACCCATTCCATGAAGCTCTCCACACACTGTTGTTGTGCCAATCTGAAGGCCACACAAAGTTTGGAGGTGTGTAGCTATTGACTCTGCAGACAGTTGGCGACTTCTGCGCACTGTGCACTTCAGCATGTGCTGACCCCGCTCTGTCATTTTACGTTGCCTACCACTTCGTGGCTGAGTTGCTGTTGTTCCCAGTTGCTTCCACTTTGTTATAATACCACTAACAGTTGACAGTGGAATATTTAGTAGCAAGGAAATTTCACGCATGGACTTATTGCACAGGTGACAACCTATCACGGTAACGCTTAATATCACTGAGCTCCTGAGAGCGACCCATTCTGTCACAAATGGTTGTAGAAGCGTCTGCATGCCTAGGTGCTTGATCTTCTACACCTGTGGCCATGGAGGTGATTGGAACATCTGAATCCAATGATTTGGAGGGGTGTCCCAATACTTTTGGCAATATAGTGTATTTCTATTGGCCCATTAATATGACGGGCTGCCACGCTCGCCAATATAAATGGGAGGGAGGCTGGAGGGGCTGGCAAATTTTGTCCAATCAAACCTGCTTGGTATTTGGTCAAAGAGGATACTGCAGGTTAAAAAAAAGTAAAATAGTAAAAGGACAGATATAAAAAAACAATATTTTAAAATCTTATAAACATTAAATAGGAGTTTCCCTTTAAGTTACAGTATTGGTATCAGTTTGAATTTTCTATCAATATCAACATGAAGTTTTTACTAATTAAGGGGTGCAAACTTAAACAGCTATAAAAAAGCATAGTTTGTAGCTGGGCTCACTTTCAAAAATAGTGCTCTTTATGGCTTTCGCCCACGGGTGCCAGCTTCTGTACATTGTTATACTGTTACTGTTATGTCAGCCAACAATAGCACACAGCCATTGACTTTAATTTGAGGTTGTACGCAGCACCTAGGGCTCTCTGCCAGTGGGAGTACGCAGACATTTACAATGTTCAAGGGCTGGTGCCCGTGTGCAAGAGCCCTTATTTGTTTAAATAAAGCTGACACTGTACACTAATCTGAGATAACCACCACTGCCTGGAGAAGGTTCAGTTTAGCTTACGAACCGGAGGCCAGCAGTTCTAATGTACTGCCACTGCTGAACTATACACCACCTTAAGACTGTCTGCATCCAAGTGTGTGCATCCGGACCTGGATGGACGTGCAAGGTTGGGTCAGCATGCAGCTGCGTCCTGTCATAGGGATGTACAGACAGCTGCACGCAATTACAGGCTGCACCTGTCCCTCCCAAGCAGGTCTCTGCATGGGTACACACGCCGTATTGATGTGCACGCCTGCGTGAATGAGGCCTTAACTAAAAGTGGCATGTCGTTACAGTCAGGAAGAGGGAGTGATCCTAATGGAACCATTCATGATTTCTCTGATCACCTGCGTTACCAAACATGCCAGAACAATAATTATTCTTCTCTAATGCCTTTTCCAATCTGGTATTTTAAGCTGCTAAAACACAGATTTACACAGACCTGATCAGTACTTAAGGCAGGTAATGTATAATATAAGGCAGAGTGATGCTGATGGGTGCATAGAGGGAAATATGTCTTATATGGTTATTGTTGATTAAAGGGTGATTTCCTGCTATTACCACACCGGTTTTAGCTGAACATTACAGCTTTTTGCTGGGTTTTTTCTTTAACTATTAATCAGCTTTTGCTGTTTTTTTCTTTAACTATTAATCTGCAGTGGAAAGTTACACTTTTTTTGATTATTCCTTTATACATTCTTTCAGAATAACTAGTGTACATTTCTATAAAGAATAAATATTCATGACTGACTGCGTGAAATTTCTGTCTTGTTTTAAGATGTCTAATGTGCAGTTTAACACGGATCCTCCCACTGGAGCACAAGCTGTACCTGGAGGTGAGGAACAAATAAGAAATATTCTCCATTACAGGAACCTGTTGTGAAAGTATAGGGACCTATCTTTATAAAAAATGCTAGCTGCTTGGCTGTCATGAGAACAGGTTTATTATTTTGAGTCACTGAGCTGGAACAAGCATGCAGGTTAGGAGTTCTGTCTTCACATGCCTTATGCTTGTTCCTAATAAGTAATTCTGAAGTTATGGAAACAGCCAGGCAACTAACAATTTTTCAAAAGGCTTTGACAGCGGTAGCTGCATATTTCTTCCAGTGTAGGTTTACTTTTAATTGGGAGCAGAAGGTATACTTCAGAATACTATAAATGTAGACTTTCCAGTAAATCTTTTAGACTAAATGCGATCCATTGACCTGGCTCGGAAATCATTGCTCCTTTTTCTCCCACTACAATACTGCTTTGATGTTATGTTCTCTAGGCGGTTGTCGGGTCATGGAACAGAAGGAAGCCCTGGATGGAATGAAGGATGAGGCATGTGGAAAGCAAACAGCAGTGGGCTATGCTGGTTTGTGTGAGTGAGTATCACTCCTGTTATCCCTGAATGGACATTGATGTGCTGTATTTTCTCATTAAACTAAGTTTCTTTTATGCCGTTCCTGTCTAGCATATTACCCTGTAAGTCAGGGGACTTCTTCTTAACCACTTTAGTCGCTGGTCCTTTTTTCCCATATAACCCTTTTTGAAGAGATGTCTCAATTAAACTTCTTTTATCTTTTATAGTCTACCCTATCATATTATACATAGTTTTTTTCTGACAGATAGGAATTTCATAGAACATTTGAATATTATATATTTATATTTAGTAGTTTATTTTATGAATAATAAAAATTACATTATGATGTGTTCCATTGCAACTTTTACCTAATTTAATGTCCCTAGAATTATTGTTCTCACTGGTGCACACGGTGATATCTGACATGTGTAGCGCAATCGTCGTTGTCATACATAGGTGTACCCGACTTGTGTTTCAGTTAGTATGCGCATGTTCGTGGGGTTGGGGGACTTTACATTTTTTAAATTTACTTCTTCGCTATCACATGGGTGGGCGGGTGCAATAGCCAGTCTTCTATTGGCTATTGCAGTTTGAATAGCCAATAGCAGGCTGGCTATTGCCCCCAGCTGCTGAATGGGAGACTTGATGTCGGCTTTCTACTTCTGGCAGAAGAATTGGCACGGGGGCAGCAGCAGAGACACAAGGGGAGCAACGGGGGAATTGGTTTGCCAGCACTAAAATTCAAAATGGCAATGCATTTGACGCTTGTGCAGTAAACGCAAATGTTGTTCAGACCATCCAACGTTATTGTTGGGTCCTGGCGAGAGAATACTTTTCTTTTTTTAAATCTATAATTTAAGAGAAGGATGCCTCTCCCCTAAAGGAAATGCTTTTATAAAAAGAAAAACCATAGAACATATGGAAACTTTTGTATATGTAAATGTTACTTTCATCTTCTCTACATAAGAGAATCTGACCCTCAAAATACCTTGATTGGATCTTGTGCCACACCAGATTGTCAAGGAGATGATTTGATCGGTATTACAAATGTGTCATTATAAGTAATATTAAAAAAAAAAAAAACTGTACAAGAGTAATAGCAATGCTCCAGAAATTACTTTTACATCTTACAGATTTTATGGACACATTTAGGCCTCATTCACACAGCTTAGAGTCAGCCCATACAGATCCGTGCAGTGTGCTGCTATGTAAATGAGGCATTACTGTAATCTTTGCTGCCAGTTAGCCAAAATGTTGTAGCTTTGTTATTTTTTAGAAAATATCCTCCTATACAGGTAAAATTTGAATAATTAGAATATCGTGCAAAGTTCATTTATTTCACTAATGCAACTTAAAAGGTGAAACTAATATATGAGATAGACTCATTACATGCAAAGCAAGATAATTCAAGCCGTGATTTGTCATAATTGTGATGATTATGGCTTACAGCTCATGAAAACCCCAAGAACCCCAAATCCACAACCTCAAAAAAGTAGATTATTACATGCAATCAATAAAACAAGGATTGTACATAGAACAATATCGGACCTCTGAAAAGTACAAGCATGCATGTGTACTCAGTACTTGGTTTGGGCCCCTTTTGCAGCACTTACTGCAATTACTTTTGCACGATATTCTAATTATTCGAGTTTCACCTGTATATGTAAACGTGAAATGATACACAATAGTAGATGGTAAAGCAGTCATGTGTGTTGTCTCTCCCAGATCTCATTATAAGGAGTACCTGGTGAGCCGCATTAATGCTCACCCTCTGGACCCCTGTGTAATTTATGACTTAGAAGAGGCTGTTACTGTGTGTAAACGCTACTTGCCAGGCTGTCCTCCCAAAGAAGACCATGAAGATGATGCCACTTACAGAAATCACCTTGTACATGTACGTTGTCATTTCATTTTTATGTCTGTCTTAAATTAATAAGTACTCCTCTAATAACTCTTTGTGCTGGGACTCTCCCCATTTAGGTACTGATGACAGAGATCCCGCTGAATTTGCATATCCAAAGAAGTTAACATCCTTAGCTGCATTCTTTCTGCTCGCTTTATGTTTAATCACAGAAGCATTAAGGTTCTCATACAGAATAAAATCATTTATATTGTTACTTTGGTGTTCTTTGTTATTTATATGACTTAACATGTAATTCTGGGGGCAGGCAAGAGATCACACCAGTGAATCTAGGCACTAATCCACACAGCTTTATTCACTGATCTATATGTTCTTGGCTGACTTTGCGTTTAAATGCTACACCTAAACATATCAATCGGTATTGGGTATGTGTACTTATATTTTTTCTTCGGTAGTCGCGGATACCAAATACCGATGCCAGCATCCCGAGGTACAGTGGACCCGGCTAATCAGGAAGCCAATGTTCTATCAAAAGAACACTGGCTTCATGCTCCCTTGCGACACTGTGAGGCAGCCTGGCTTCCTGATTGGTCAGGAAGCCAGGCTGCCTCGTAGTGGTCACTAGGCAGCGCGAAGCCAGCTTCCTAGCCACTCAGGAAGCCGGGAGGCGAGTCATGACGTGTCGCCCGGCTTCCTGATTGGTCAAGAAGCCAGGCTGCCTTGCAGTGTCCCTAGGCATCGTGAATCCGGCTTCCTAGCCTACCACGAAGCCGGGAGGCAGGTCATAACCGGCTTCCTGATTGGCCGGGAAGCTGGCTCCATGCTCCCTCGAGGCACTGCCGGTCAGAGGGAATCTCCCTGTGCCCGGAAGTTCCGGTATCTGGGTACATATTGGAGCATTTGGGCGAGTACGAGTACTTGCCCAGATGCTCAGTATCGGCACCCATACCAGTATCGGTGCATTCCTACCATTTATGTATATTGGTTTAGAAAACATATCAGACATTTTCCTAGTATACCATCTGTAATGTATGTTGTGGTATTGGATGCATGCCCACATATGGAGTATATGACAAGTTCTAAATTTAGTAGTGTACTGACTGTCAGTGCTGTGCATTTGACTGTGTTGTCAGTTTTCATTGTTACTAATAGTAAAAGATCTAGACAGAAAGTTAGGGAACTCGCAGTCGCTGTTTGCATTAAATGATGGGTCTTGAGAGGCACGGTTTACAAGAATGCATCAGTGCAGATTTAATGTCATGTTCTGATAGAATAAAACTTACTGCAACAGAATTCCAGTAGCTAGTTTAAAACCACCTAGCAGTTTCTAATATCTCTTGGGGACTTTAATCTTTGTGCTTCAGCTGTTTCATTTGCATACCCGCTGTGGCCATTGCAGGTGTTCTGATATTGCAAATAATGCAGCAAGGGATTCTGGAACACACAAAGGACATCACAGGAACCAGGGCCGTAACTACAAATCATGGAGCCCAATAAGAACACTTTTGGGCCCCCTGGCTAACTCTGTAGGGACTGGCAGTGTCAAACGTGATAATAAGTGTAACTGTTCTTAAAGTGGACCTTTACCCATATCTTTAATATAACAGCAAACTCACCTTTTAGAAATGTTTATTAATGACAATCTACAAACACATACTTCAAGATAATTGCCGGCTTTGTATTCTTTGCATTCCTTATTTCTCTTTTCTTCCCCAGTCTTCTGACAGTGGCCATGTTTACTAAGGGCAGATTACTACTAGATCTTCCTTTACTTCCTGAAGCACTGGCACATCTGACTAGACACGTGAACCATGCACATCATCTCAGGGGAGGAAAATGCCTTTCTCTGAGATCTGATGAGATTACAGATGAGATTTCCCAGCAATGCTCTGCTGATGTAACCTTCCCAGGATGCAATGCTTGGGCACATTACAATCATTTGGGCCAGAACTGGGCCAGGAAGTAGATAAATCTATTTGTAAGTAAATGAAAAACAAGTTTGTTTTTAACTAATAAATGTAAGATGATTTTAAATCAGCATGCAGAGCTGCATGCTGATGTGATTTTTAGTAAAACGGGGCTAAGGTCCACTTTGAAGTATGTATCAAGGACAGACTAGGGAGGGGGGGGGGGGGGATT
>NW_017307639.1:446200-447982 GCF_000935625.1 Nanorana parkeri
CCCCTTAGAGTTATGTAAAAAGGGACGACGAGGGGGGGGGGGGGGGGAGTTATAGAAGCACTAATACTGAAAACCAGAATCATATTCTGTATAATGATGGAATGATTAACGTTCTTGCACACACTTGCTCTTCAACACTAATACACACTGCTTTAAACTCGTATCTTCATTTAGCTTTTATTTTGTAGAAGCACAAACCTCAGCCCTCCTATAAGGTTTTAACAGAGGTGTAACTCTAGGATTTGTGGCTGTTCGGCATACAGGGTTAATTTCAGTCTGCAGTAGAAGTTCAGAGGGCAATAAACCTACACTGCCAAGATAGATAAGCAAATGCTTCCTACTGCACAGAGGGTGGATCTGTGATCTGTGAATGGGGCTCCCTTCTACCCCAGACCTCATATCAGCTGTGTGGGCTGCTATGGCTATTTTTATGCCACTGAAAGGAACTACATTAGACACCTGTCTTTTTTGGAGTATCCAAGACATAAGAAGGTCAGCCCACATAGTTAAACCTTTAACTCAAAAAATACTTTTGGGTGAACTGGAAAAGCTGTACTCCAGCCAAAACTCAGTTCTGAATAGAGTGAAGAACGGTCAGCTGTGACATGAGAACAAGAAAAGATGGGAACAGGGTTGACCTGATAAGGAAGTCACAGGCAGCAATATAAAGCTCAAAGGTTTTCTTACTTTACTTCAAAATGTGTTTTTGTTCCTGGGCTCCATCGAGTGGCAAAAAAGCCTAGAAAACGGCATTAATCCAGCGTTTGGCTGGGCGAAAGATTTATGAATTGTGTTGCAGAACATTTAGCAAGTATAACAACAAAAGCAAGAAAGGAAAAAAAGGTACAGATATTAAAATATATGCAAACGTCCTATGACACACAGGTAAGAGTAAACAGTAAAAGTTTTATTTATGGTAAGACACCTATATCAGGGATAGTGAATTAAAATTCAAGGAGGTCCAGTGAATAACATTTTCACCAAGCTGAGGTCTGAATCCCAGACCAGACAGAATGCTCTGTACTACGGTCCGCCATTTAGGCTGCATTAATGCCAGCTACTGGTGTGTGTTTTCAGGCATAGTGCCGATGTACCAATAGCGGAACATCACCCTGTTTATTCATTTTTGTTAGTTTTGTAAGCGCGGGGCTTTACGTCCTTTTACTAAGGCGCTGTAGGATATGGGTTTGCCCCATCGGTGGGGATATCCCTTTTCTCTATCAGTCCGGAAGAATGGTCAGACATACATTTTGGGGTGACCTTCTGATCTTGCTGCATTTACTAAAGCCCTGGATCTACCTTCATTGGAGCTAGATGCCTTGCCTGATCCTCCACTCCCTACCTTTTCTGCTTTGCCTACCCAAGACCAATGGCACCTGGTGACACCGAAACCGCGGATGGTGAGAAGATCTTCCTCGAGGCCCTCTCTGCGCTGACCCCTTTCTTCCACCTGATCGCCTTTACTGAGCTTTTTGGAGCCCTGTTATGTTACAGAACTATAGGCGGATCACTTCACGGTTGTACGCAGGGTTGGTTTTATTTTTTTGTTTTGTTTACTTCTTTATTACCTTTAAAAAAAAAAAAAATCACTTACATTTTGCTAATAAGCCCCTATGTGACAGCCTTTGGAGGTGACAGGTTCTGTTTATGGAGACTCGGGTGTCTATTAGATCTCTGATATTTTTACTGCCCACCAATACAGATCATCAAAACACAGCAATGTGCTTGATAGTCTCTGTATACCCAGCACTTCAGCTGGCTTCTAAAAGCTGAAGCATGAAG
>NW_017307639.1:448122-452487 GCF_000935625.1 Nanorana parkeri
AGAGAGGGGGGGAGGGGGGGGGGATGTTCCCAAGTCTGCTCCTGCTTTCCATCCTGACACTGTGTGCAATGATCCCGGGCACCCCCAGAGCAGCGGCAGGACTCCAAAACTACAGCAGGGGGCTGCAGTGAGGGGGGGGGAGGGGGCGAAATAGCAGACTAGTACACATGATCTGGGTGGCAAAAAATACGGAGAAGTGTAAATGGAAGTAGTCCCTGCCCAGGTAACATTCTTACTGTTCAAGGACAGTACCAGCAGTGATTAATACTATTTACATGTTTGCCCAGGTAAAATCCAGGCACATAATAAGTATCGGTCATGTACACCTTGAGCTAACCCATCCCCCAAAGGAGCCCTACCCACTCTACTACTTGGACCTGAAGCTGCCCTTCAAAATCCAGGACTGTTGGCAAGTATGTTTACATCACATAATCTCTGAATCATAGGCCTGTTTGCTGCCAAAAATTAGAAAGGCCGAGAGTAGCTTTGTTTACTGGGTGGATCCACATACTATTCTATGAGTAATGTCAAAGATTCTTAACTGTCACCCATTGGATGAAGAAATGCATTCCTCAGATTTGTGTTATGATTGTATACAAAACCTAAACCTCACTTTAAAGCTTCTAAATAGAAAGTGCTTAAAGATGCCTCTTTGTGGGTTCACATACCTTTATAGAGCCATAAAGCTTCATGGGCTCCAGTATGCAGAAGTGATGAACCAATAATGCAGGGCCCTGCAAAGAATGTTGATGTATAAGGAGGCAGATTTAGGTGCTTGCTTTACATTTCTGCTTAACATTTAGGAGATGTAAAGGAAACCTCTCAGAAGAGAACCATGGAGGCTCTCATGATTGTTCCCTCTGAAAATGCAAGTTGCATAGTGCTCATAGTTGACCCTCTCTATGGCTTACATATGTTGAATCACTGGTATGGAATAAGTATGCAGATAAGGATTTTTACTTTTCTCTGACTTTCCTAATCTCCATACTTTTCCCAGTCAGTGACTCAGGAAGTATGAAAGCAACCATGTCACTAACAGCAGTAAATGAACAAGAACCAGCCTGTAGAGGAACAAGATCTATACAGATCTTCCAGGTGGGCCATGTCTGCTTAAACATTTGCTGTGTTACAGATCTCTGGCTGCCGTTGGTATCCAAGTGAGAAGAGTGTGACACCGGGGCACAGTATATCTTTGGAGTGAACAGAGTGTGTGACAATGGGGCACAGTATATCTTTGGAGTAAGCAGAGTGTGTGGCATTGGGGCACAGTATATCCTTGGAGTAAGCAGAGTGTGTGACAAAGGGGCACAGTATATCTTTGGAGTGAGCAGAGTGTGTGACAATGGGGCACAGTATATCCTTGGAGTAAGCAGAGTGTGTGACATTGGGGCACAGTATATCTTTGGAGTGAGCAGAGTGTGTGGCATTGGGGCACAGTATATCTTTGGAGTGAGCAGAGTGTGTGACAATGGGGCACAGTATATCTTTGGAGTGAGCAGAGTGTGTGACATTGGGGCACAGTATATCCTTGGAGTGAGCAGAGTGTGTGACATTGGGGCACAGTATATCCTTGGAGTGAGCAGAGTGTGTGGCATTGGGGCACAGTATATCCTTGGAGTAAGCAGAGTGTGTGACAATGGGGCACAGTATATCTTTGGAGTGAGCAGGGTGTGTGGCATTGGGGCACAGTATATCCTTGGAGTGAGCAGAGTGTGTGACATTGGGGCACAGTATATCTTTGGAGTGAGCAGAGTGTGTGACATTGGGGCACAGTATATCCTTGGAGTAAGCAGAGTGTGTGACATTGGGGCACAGTATATCTTTGGAGTGAGCAGAGTGTGTGACATTGGGGCACAGTATATCTTTGGAGTGAAGAGAGTGTGCGACATTGGGGCACAGTATATCTTTGGAGTGAGCAGAGTGTGTGACATTGGGGCACAGTATATCTTTGGAGTGAAGAGAGTGTGCGACACTGGGGGACAGTGTGTTTGGAGTGAACAGAGTGTGTGACACTAGGGCAGAGTGTGTGACACTGGGGCACAGTGTGGAGTGAGTAGTACAGTATGTGTGACACTGGGGCACAGTGTGGAGTGAGTAGTACAGTATGTGTGACACTGGGGCACAGTGTGGAGTGAGTACAGTATGTGTGACACTGGGGCACAGTGTGGAGTGAGAAGTACAGTATGTGTGACACTGGGGCACAGGAAGAAGTGAGTACAGTATGTGTGACACTGGGGCACAGTGTGGAGTGAGTACAGTATGTGTGACCAGGGGTGGACTGACCATTCGGTCCATCGGGCACGGGCCGAGGGCCCGCAGCCTTCAGGGGGCCCGTCACCCAGGGCCGAAACTAGGGCCACGGGCGCCGCATCAGGTGGGGTTCAGCGCAGGTCCAGCCGCGATCGCTCCTGTCAGCTCTCCTCTCTTGGCCGATCTGCAGCTGCAGCGGCCGAGGAGGAGAAGAAGGAATTAGGCTGTCTTCTCACTGCCCGCTTCCAGTGGCATCACAGGTCCCGAGGTCAGGTACACATGGGGCAACCGCGGGGTCCTGTTCCTACAATATTCACAGCCGGTGTCAGATGATACTCCTCCTCCGGTTTTTCCTTGGTGGTCGGGCGGTGCTGAGCGGCACAGCTGTGCAGGACTGCAAACGACAGGCTTGGGGAGAGAGAATTTTCAGGGGGAATGTTTCAAAAAGAACCAGTAAGTTTGATAACAGATTTCATTTTAAAACATGAATATGGAAATTGATGGTTGTAATTATTCCTGCACTGCATATGTCACTTCAGAGTTAGGACCCAGCTGACCATAAGGCACCATTCAACATTCATCGCGTTTGTTGCGCGATTTGCATTGAATCGCGGCAAAATCCGCTCCAAAAAGGGTCCTGCTGTATCGACCCGCGACAGCAGGACCCTTTGCCCCATTGCCAAGCATTGGAGAGCGATATCGCGCGGTAAATAGCCGCGATATCGTGGGAATTACCACGCGATAAATCGCTCAGTGTGAACGGGGCTTAAAGTGCGTTCCAGAGCGTTCAGGCTCTGGAACGCAACCTGGCCAGCTCACTTTGCTTTGGGGCGGGAGGGGGCGTGGCAGTGCATGGAAGTCAACGCCCCCCCTCCGCATTGCGATCGCCAGCACCTGAACGCGTGGCACAATAGTGCCTGCATTCTGGCCCAGTGTGATCTGCAAAAAATGCCTCATGCACTACTTTTTGCAGATTGCACTGGACCGGAACGCAGGCACTAGTGTGCCACGCTTTCGGGTGCTGGTGATCGCACAGCGGCAGGGGGACATGGCTTTGGTGCTATTGACGACAATGCTCCGCCACGCCCCCTCCCGCCCCAAAACAAAGTGAGCCGGCTGGGTTGCATACCAGAGGCCAAACGCTCTGGAACGCACTCTTTATGGTGTGACTGGGCCCTTAAATGAGAACTAAGAGGTGAGTGATTTCTACTCATCCTCATAGTTAGAGCCGATTTGTGACAAAGAAGCTGTCACAGGTCGGCTCTATCGATCGGGAAGTGAGCAGAAACATGCACTGATTCACTCACTTCTCGATTATTTCCCTGCAGAGGGTGGTGACTGTCAGTGCAATCGCCCGCACCGGAACGCGTGGCACAACGGTGCGATTGCTTGCACTATTTTTTGCGATCGCATTACTCCGTGGGCATCGGTGTGGCATGCGTTCCGGTGCAAGTGATCGCACTGCAGGAGGTGATCGGGAGGTGTGGCTGCGGTGCCATTGACTTGAATGCACCACCACACACCCTTCAACCCCCGAATGCAGGGAGGCTGTAATTATGCAATCCACTGTGTTCCAGCAACAAACTGTGCTGGAACGCACTGGATTTGGTGTGAACAAGCCCTTAGACTCAGTTGAGGGCCCGTTCACGCTATACAGTGCGTTCCTCACACCGTCCCATGGGTTGAACACACTGGATCACACTGGATCACATAAACAAACGCTCCCTATTCATGTCAATGGCACTGCAAACATGCCTCCCACCCACACTGGAACGTGTGGTACCACAATGCCCTGGGGGGATTTGTTAAAACTGGTGCAGATGTGCATGGGAACCAATCAGCTTCTCTCCTCAGTTCAACATTTGAAAATGAGTGAGAGGTGCTGATTGGTTGCCATACAATCACAAAAAAATAATGTTGAAAGACCCAGCCACGTTTCATCTTCAATGCCCTTGCTGATGGAAGGAGGTATGTGTGACACTGGGGCACAGTGTGGAGTGAGTACAGTATGTGTGACACTGGGGCACAGTGTGGAGTGAGTACAGTATGTGTGACACTGGAGCACAGTGCGGAATGAGTACAGTATGTGTGACACTGGGGCACAGTGTGGAGTGA
>NW_017307640.1:0-10669 GCF_000935625.1 Nanorana parkeri
CAGCTCTGGGTGTATACATTGTATAGAGCAGCCCTGGGTGTGTATCCTGGAGACCGGAAAGATATTTTAAGGATTCCTCCATTTAAGAAATGTTGAGAAAGACTGAGCTAGAGCGTCTAAGTACGTCAATCTCGGGCTCGGAGCTTTGCAAAGCACTATTGATCTAGTTGGGATTTGTTTATTAGGGCTCATGGGTGTGCATAACATACAATTCGAGTGCATTCCACCCCTGGGAGTCACAGGCTCTGCGTACAGCTGCCCATACAAATGAATTGGGAGGTGGTGGACACATGGCTGAATCCAAATGCATTGTGACTAATGGCTACTCTGTTGTGTTCAGAAGACAGAGAATTCATGTTATGCACGTGGATGGTAAGTCAGTGTACCACTTCCAGGTACTTATTACCTCTCAGAGATCGCAGTTCTCCCTCTGTCTTTGCCTTTGTCTGCTTTTCTCTCCATGAGAACGGTGCCATCAGATGACACAATCGTGTAAATGTTGGCGCCTCTGCAGTTGGCTGTGTTCAAAAATGTCTAAAGATGTCCACGCACCTTACGTTAATCGCGGGAAATCCCGCGATCGTACGATTACCTTAAGGTGTGTGGGAGCCGTGCGACCTCTACTATTGTAAGGTCGCACGACTTTTATCTTAGGAACATGTTTCGAAAACCCGCCGAGAATCGCACGATTTTCGGCGGGTGTGTAGCATGTTCGTAAGATAAAAGCCGGATGCCCGTTCAGCATTGCGGTCATCGGAAGCCCGCCCCTCAGCGGGGCGCGGCTTGCGATCATCGCAAGTACGATCTGCCTATCCAAGATAGGCAGAGCGTACATTTTTTAAATTACCTTACAAAAGTATTGCGATGGTTGTAAGGTGCGTGCCCAGCCTAAGGCTCCATTCATTCCTGAGCGGCTGTCCGCGCATATTCCGCTGTACAGATATGCGTGGAGCCTCTCTAAACAGAGAACACAATGCACTTTACAATGCAATGCACGAGTCTATTTAATAGCGAGTAATAAACGAGTGGTATTCGTGCAGATTTTTAAATATTAGCATTTTCGTCCCGCACAGTCTTTGGCGCGGGGAAACGCAAATGCTATATGTGAATGGAACCTAACACAGACCAGGCCCTGTTGCAGCCTCTCACCCTTATCACAAAGTTGCAATCTGATCACTGGGGGAGGGGAGACCGTGGAAATGCTTCCTCCTGCCTGCAGCAAACTGATCACTGGGCAAGAGGAGACTGAGGAAATGCTTCATCATGCCTGCAGCAGACCAATGACATCATCTTAGCCCAGGCAAAGTCACTAGAGGGGCTTTTTAATGATAGAAGTTGGAGCTTTATTGAACAGTTGCTGTGTCTGCGTAATGCCAGAGTAGAATGTATTAGAGCTGCAACAGTTAATCGATTTAGTCGATTAAAATCGACGATTGAAAACGTTGGCAACGTTTTCGATCGTCGATTCGTCGGCTATCGATTGATTTGCCTGTTCGGGGCTCCACATGCAGCCTGAGCCGCGCGTCACACGCTTCTCCCGTTGCGGCCGCCGTGCCCACGGCACAGGCCGCGTAAGCCACGCCCACCGCACGCTGAAGCCGCGCACGCCGCTGCTCTCCTCGGCGCGATCTCCCTCACCCGTCGCTGGCCCGCTGACAATCGAGGGCCCACCTTCTGAAAGCAAGTCAGTGGTGGAATAGCTGTACGGAGCTGCAGTGTGGAACAGGTGTGCGGGGATATAGTGGTGGAATAGGTGTGTAGGGGTGCAGTGTGGACCAGGTGTGTGGGGGTGCAGTGGTGGAACAGGTGTCAGTGTGGAACAGCTGTGTGGAGAGGCAGTGGTGGAATAGGTGTATGGGGGTGCAGTGGTGGAATAGGTGTATGGGGGTGCAGTGTGGACCAGGTGTATGGGGGTGCAGTGTGGACCAGGTGTCAGTGTGGAACAGCTGTGTGGAGAGGCAGTGGTGGAATAGGTGTATGGGGGTGCAGTGTGGACCAGGTGTATGGGGGTGCAGTGGTGGAATAGGGGTGCAGCGGTGGAACAGGTGTGCAGGGATGCAGTGGTGGAACAGGTGTGCAGGGATGCAGTGGTGGAACAGGTGTGCGGGGGTGCGGTGGTGGAAAAGGGGTATGGAGGTGCAGTGCGGAACAGGTGTATGAGTGTGATGTGGTGGAATAGGTGTTTGGGGGTGCTGTGTTGGAACAGGTGTACAAGGGTGCTGTGTGAAACAGGTGTATGGGTGCAGTAGTGGAATAGGTGTGGGGGTGCTGTGGTGGAACAGGTGTACAAGGGTGCTGTGTGAAACAGGTGTTTGGGTGCAGTAGTGGAATAGGTGTTTGGGGGTGCAGTAGTGGAATAGGTGTGGGGGTGCTGTGTGGAACAGGTGTATGGGTGTGAAGCGGTGGAACAGGTGTATGAAGGTGCAGCGAGGAATAGGTGTATTGGCGTGCAATGGTGGAATAGTTGTGTGGGGGTGCCGTTGTGGAACAGGAGTACAGGGGTGCTATGGTGGAACAGGTACGAGTTACGCTACGCACGCCGCGGACGCCACGCCCACCACACAAGCCGGACACACGCCCGCAGAGCACGCCGCCGCGACTTACAAGGGTTCAGAAACAGGTAAGGGGGACCTGTTTTAATGTTTCCTGTTTTAAAAAAAAAAAGCGGCACACTGTAGAATACCACCAGCTATAGAGGAACAACAAATCCCAGCAATAATATATTAAACACCCGGTATAATGTATTATTGCTGGGACTTGTTGTTCCTCTATAGTTGGTGGTATTCTCAATTGCGCTGTATAATGTATTATTGCTGGGATTTGTAGTTCCTCTATAACTGGTCAGTGGTAATCTGCATTGCGCAGTATAATCATTATACAGCGCAATGGAGAATACCACCAGCTATGGAGGACTACAAATCCCAGCAATACATTATATACAGCGCAATGGAGAATAACGCCAGCTACAGAGGACTACAAATCCCAGCAATAGTACATTATAGCATAATGTACTATTGCTACATTCCTCTATAGCTGCTGGTATTCTGCACTGCGCCGCTGTATAATGTACTATATTGCACACCACACTTTTTTTTACTTCCACCGCGCCAAGCTTGCTCCGGTGATGGACTACAATCTCAATACAAACTAGTAGTCCATCACTGGAGCCTTTTTTTTTCTTTTTTATCCGATTAACCGATTAATCGAACTTAATAATCGGCCAACTAATCGATTATGAAAATAATCGTTAGCTGCAGCCCTAGAATGTATTCATACCGATTGGTACAGTTGCCGAAAAGTCGACTTTCATTTTCTGCTGCAGGCGGGAGTCTTCACGGAAAGTTTGGTTTTCTCCTAAACAGCGCAACCAAAAGCCGAAGCCGGTCTGGTTTGTACTTTTGTTTTGTGCCGTCAGCATTTCATCTGAAACAGAAAGTTTATCTGTTGAAAGCTAAGAGAGGCATCATATGCATTGTGCCATCTGTCGCTGGCAGCGGAGCCTCGCAGTCTGTTCTAGTAGTAGACGCTTTGTACACCGCAGAGACGACGTGATAACATTCAGAAGCATTTCCTCTTCCCTGCGTATTTTCCGCGCATTGCTCGTGCGGTTTACTCACATGTATTTGAAGGCCGAGAAGACGGTTTAATGTACTGCAAGTATAGTTTAAAGGAGAACTATGAGGTGAGTGCTTTTCACTCACCTCATAGTTCTAGCCGACCTGTGACAATGGGACTGTCACAGGTCGGCTCAGTAGATCGGGAGGTGAGTGAACACATACCGGCGTTCGCTCACTTCTCGATCCTGTCACGGCTCTCTGCCGTGACAGAGGAGGGGCTGGATTCCCCCCCCTCCCCCCTCCGGTCCGCCAGCGCTGACTGGCGGAACGGACGGGGCGGGTACAGCTAGCTCTGACTCTAGATAGGCAGAGCCAGCTGTCACTCACGCAGCTGGGCGGATCCCGGCATAATTGTCGGGATCCTCTTCAGCTGCGGCGTCTCAGTATATCGCGAGCAACTGCTATACTGAGCCTTGGGTGACGGGAGGACGCTGGTTTGTGTCCTCCCGTTACCCTAAGGAGAACTATGGGGAAAACCCTTAACCCCATAGTTCTCCTTTAATGTCCCACCCTGGGCCGGATTCAGTCAGCGGTGACGTCACTTATCACGTGCTGGAAGCGGCACACCGAGCTTTACCGGTTCTTGTTAAACAATGAAAGTAGAATTGGATTTATAGGAGCGGGAAAAGCTACAGAAGTACAGAGAGGAGTGCTGGCGGAGCATGTCCCAGGTCAGGGGTCAACGGTGGCCTCTGCATCATCCAGCTCTGGCCATCATCCTGCCCAGCTCACTGATGTCACTGGTTACCAGGAGCTGAGCGGGACGTTGGCCAGAGTGTCCCTCTCAACTCCTGGCTGCCTCATTATAGGGATGGCCCTGTTCCTGTAGCATACAAGATCAAAAGGAACAGAGCAGTCTGCAGCAGCTGTCCATCTACTAGCTTGGAGAAAGATGGAGGGAGCAGTGGGGAGGAGGGGAGTGGATTGCGAGTAGACACACACAGCTTACTAGCACACACACACACACAAAAATAATAATCTTATCGCGGCTTAAATCCTGGTGCCTGTGCATTTCTTATCTGAGTTCACAAATCTGATTTGTATCAGCCCCTGCTGCAGCCTCCCTGGAACAGCCTCAAAGCTCAGCTTTGCATCACTGCAGCAACTGCATTAAAGCGGACCTCTAAGCCAGGGCTGGGCAACTCCGGCCCCCCAGCTGTTGTGGAACTACAAGTCCCATGAGGCATTGCAAGACTAACAGTTACAGACATGACTCCCAGAGACAGAGGCATGTTGAGATTTGTAGTTAAAGCACAGCTGGAGGGGCCGGAGTTGCCCACCCGTGCTCTAAGGGGACCCTAAGCCCAACCTGGACCTCGGCTCTATGGCACTGCGATCTATCTTGCATTATATATGAGAATTTCTACCGGTATCAGTAGCTCATCTTCATAAAGGCCGCTGCCTGTACTTTGGGTTTGCTGGGTAGCGGTGCTGCGGGTGGGCCGTTCTGTAAAACACTCTGACAGCTGCTGCCTACCGATCTCTTCATGTCCTGGGACTTGTCACACTTAATCAGCCCTGAGGATGGTCTGTACCCACCATTAAAGTAAAGGTCACCCATTCATCCTTTCTGTGATGGAAAGACCAATCTATACTTCTCATCCATGATTCAGTCTTACTGCAACATAATGATCCGGGCCTACGACGTCACCGTGTCAGTTTTTGAGATAACGGATAAACGAGACAATTATTAGTGAACCCTTGCCTTCAGAAGTAAAATATCATCTAGATCCAGTCATGCATTGTATGAATTGTTACTTTGTGTCACAGGATCTCCTTACTGTGTTTTAGAGCCTTGGTTCTCAACTGGTGGGTCGTGACCCAAAAGTGGGTCACGACCACGTGTTCAGTGGGTCGCCGTGTGCCTTCCACTTTTCAAGGTGATAGTCTCTTAGCCACCTCCTAGCACAGCACTGTCAGTTCTCACGCAGAGCAGCCATTCAGAATATGCTGCCCGGCGTCGAGTGTCAGCTTCAGGTGGGGTGGGCTGGAGCTATGGCCATGAGGAAGCTCCATCCATCCATACATGCATTGGTTACGTGCCCTGTAGAGGTGCCTGGACCGGAGTGATGTCACATTCTGGCTCCCGGCACCTCTACAGGGCGTGCAAGGGAGTTGTACAAGCAATGCATGTATGGATGGAGCTCCGTCACAGCACAGCAGCCCAGCATTGGACCCCCAGCTGAGGATCCATTCCAGTTCTTGTAATGGCACCCCAAACACACCTCCCACCCACAGTTCAATTGCCTGCACTGGAAAACACGGTACCGCAATACTGTGCATTCCATTGCAGTGCGACTTGGGTCGCGACTTAATGACTGAAGACAAATGTGGGTCCTGAGGTTACACAGGTTGAGAACCACTGTTTTAGAGGGTATGGAAACCCTAACCATTGACTCCTATGTGTGCCCTTTGTGGCCCACTGACGGAACTACACTGGTACCTCGGTTCACGAACTTAATTCGTTCCACAATTCTGGTCGCAAGCCGAATCAAACTGTGATCAGGCCGCAATCTCGACTAGCGGGAAGCCACAACCACGTGTCAGAGCGGGGAAGATGGCTGCGGTGGTGTTCGTCACCCGATGCTGAGTTCGCGAACGGAAACAAGATTTTGCTGAACTTCCTGTTCGTGAACTGAGGTACCACTGTGCTAGGGTCGCAGCAGTTGCATATGCGACTGGGCCCAGACGTTCCGCCTCTTGGAGGGCCCGGAAAGGAAGAAGAGGGCCTGGTCCTGGTAACCGCCGAGGCGCCAACATAGCCTCCTGGGACTACAGCTCCCAGCATGCAGCAGGCCAACGTTCCACAGGTGGTGGTGGGGCCCTTCATGGTTTCTTGCCCCGGGGAACTGAGGTTTCTATGTGTGCCTCTAGTTTGGCCTGTTAAATATGACATGGGAAATCTTTTTGTTTTATAACCTGCTGATCTTGTCAGAAATTCAGAGCTGTCCCGTGAACACTTCTTGTGTGAGCTCAAAGAGCCTATTTAGCCCCCCTAGTTCCTATTTTAAAGAAGAACTCTGGGCGAAATTTTTCTGGGTCTGCCCCCGCACTGCAAAGATCAGGTGCTCTTTTTTGTCTAGGCGCACAAATAACAAAGTCATACTTACCTAAACCTCGGAGCCGGCTTGCTCTTAGAACAGTCCCTGGAACCTCTCTCCCCCTCCACTGCAGCAGGTCATCACGTTCTATACACTGTGTATAAGATGTGAGGACACTGAGGGGACATACCATCGCGAGGTTCGGGTGAGTATGACTTTGTTATTTTTGCACCTAGACAAAAACTAGCACTTAACCCTTGTAGTGTGGGTGTAGCCCCATTGCAAGGGTTAGGAAAAAACTTCCCTGGAGCTCTTCTTTAAAGGAGAACTATGGAGTTAAGCCTTTTCCCCATAGTTCTCCTTAGGGTAACGGGAGAACACAAACTAGCGTCCTCCCAGCAAGTCAGTTAGTCCCTATGGTGATGGAGATAGTGGGAGTGGTTAAGTAATTTAGCAAAAGGAATCTAGAAGGGCTGACACCACCACCCACAATGCTGTGTGTTCTCCTACTACAGGACATAGGAGGTGAATGCAATTCTGGCAGATCTGCTGTTATTTTTCTGTACTTCCAGTCTTTAAAAGGGATAAAGCATGGGGAAATGTGCATGTGAGCGCTGTGTAAGTTGTCAGCGCTCTATAAATACCTGTAATAATAATATTGCAGAGATGTAATGTATGTGTTTTTTGCTTAGACTTTGCCTTGCCGTACACTTGGCCTCCTCTTGCGTGGAAGACTAATGATCTATACATTTTGTTGCAGGTGACAACTGTGAAGTGGACAGTGGCTCCGGACGGTGTGTGCCCGGGGTCTGCAGGAACGGGGGGACTTGCACCAATCTGGCGGAAGGAGGCTTCACCTGTCAGTGCCCATCTGGAAGCTTCGAGAAGCCATACTGCGAGCTGTCCACGCGTTCCTTCCCTCCAAAATCGTTTGTCATGTTCCGGGGTCTGCGGCAGAGATTTCACATGAGCCTGTCACTAACGTAAGTGCCACCGTCTGTCCCTACTGTCCATGTGATAATGAGAAGGTCTGTGCTGGTGCTTAGGGTTTCTGTCTGTTATGTTCGTCTTACTATTAAGGTCGGAGATACTTATTAGTTCACTTCTGTCTTTTGTAGGTTGATATAAGGAGTATCTTACTTTCCTAGTAGGGCACCTGTCTTTTGTATTGTGTATTGGCTCATGTACCTACCCAACTGTCACTGTGAGTTGATTGAAGGCTTGCCTTTTTTTCCCTGAAGGACTCGTCTCACACTATATGGCCAAAAGTTTGTGGAACCTGACCACCACACCTACTATATGGCCAAAAGTCTATGGACTGTCCTCCATACTGTTGAGCTCAGGTGTTTCTAAGTGTGCTGTTAATGTTACAGATAGAAAGTTTTAGAGAATGGCGCCATTCCAACCTTGTTGTAACAGTGTGGTAAAGGCCCTTTTATGTTTCAGCATGACTGTCCCCCTGTGCCCAAATCTCATAAAGACATGGTTTGATGAGTATAGTTAGGAGGAATTCAAGTGGCCTGCACATTCCATTGAACAGCTTTGGAATAAATTGGAGTGTCGATTTTGGACACAAAGCCAGTTCTATTGAGACCTAGTTTGACCAGTTTGGTCTCCAGTATCTCACATGGCCTGCACAGAGCCCTCAACTCAGCCTTAAAAAACACCACATATTGGAACACAGATTGTAAGCCAGGTCTTCTCATCCAACATCAGTACCTGAGCTCAACCCTACTGAACAACTTTGGGATGAATTGGAACGCAGACTGTGAGTCAGGTCTTCTCATCCAACATTAGTACCTCACTTTAACCCTCCTGAACACCTTTGGGATGAATTGGAATGATGATTGTGAGCCAGGTCTTCTCATCCAACATCAGTAATTTACCTCAACCCTATTGAACACCTTTGGGATGAACTGGAACCCAGACTGTGAGCCAGGTCTTCTCATCCAACATTGGTACCTGACTTTAACCCTACTGAACACCTTTGGGATGAACTTGAACACCTTCGGGATGAACTGAAGCACCTTTGGATCGAACTGGAATGCTGATTGTAAGCCAGGTCTTCTCATCTAACATTAGTACCTGACTTCAACCCTACTGAACACCTTTGGGATGAACTGGAACACCTTTGGATTGAACTAGAATGCCGATTTTTAGCCAGGTCTTCTCATCCAACATCAGTACCTGACCTCAACCCTACTGAACACCTTTGGGATGAACTGGAACACCTTTGGGATGAACTGGAATGCTGAATGTGCGCCAGGTCTTCTCATCCAACATCTGTACCTGACGTCTGAAATACACTTTTGGCTTAACGGGCCCAAATTCCTATGGACACCCTCTAGAATCTTGTGGAAAGCCTTCCTAGAAGAGTAGAGAATGTTATAGCCATTAAAAGGGGGCCAACTCCATATTAATATCCATGGTTTTGCAATGGGAAGTCCAACAAGCCCGTATAGGTGTGATGGTCAGGTGTCTACAACTTTTGGCCATAAAGTGTAGGGAATGATAAGAGTTGCTTCCTATGCGTTCCTGTCTTGCTGCCTCAGTGAGTTGGGCCTGCATTCCTTATAGAGATAATGGAAATCCTCTTGGCTGGTCCATTATTTGCACTCCCAGGCAAATGTTTTTGGTTTGCCCAGGGTGTCTTTAAGCAAACTATCAGTTAGCCTAACCATAAGCTGGCTTCTGTAGTTCCACAAGCTGCAGGCTCTATACCTACTATCACCCCCATCCTCCTCCCCCTGTTAATTTCACTTAGCTTGCACTCATCTCTAATTCCTGTCTCTCCCTCTCACCCAAACAAGCTCTTATTCATTTAATTAGAATTGATCTGATTGTGATGATGTCACAGAGAGCTGCTGCGCCCGCCAATCAGAGAAGCCCGCCTGGCTTCTCCATCTGTCAGGAGGGGAATTACCTCATCCGAGGAGATGAGCAATGAATCTGCCGCAGTCATTCTACTAAGTAGCCGCTCCCCAATCAGCCGACGGCCTTAATGGTTTCCACCGGAGGAAAAAAAGAGACATTTCTGTTAAACATTTCTGATCCGTGACCGCCGCAAAAATCAAGGCACGGGAAAGATGAACTTTCTCAAGAGGTTCTATAATCACATTATAATAATTAGAATTCTGATGATTAAAGCTGCCAGAATCAGACCCTTTAGCTTCAAACTGAACTCCATCCAGATATAAAAGACAGAAATGAATGCAGATCTGTACTTATTAATACATCAATACATGTATTTTATTAATGCAAGCAATGTAAGTGTCTGAATACCTGACCTGGTATCAGCCTCTTACCTCAGGGCTCAGACTGGGGGAAGACAGTCAGTTGTGCTGCAGAGCTCAGGTGCTAATGAGGAACATGCTTGTAGGAGGAGGGAGCAGAGTAATAGAGAGATGAGATCATCAGTAGATATTGTGAGTCACCTGCACTCCCTACAGCGTTCTCCACCTCTGCCTTGAGAATGTTGGTGCTCGCAGTGATGTCATGGATGGCGCCGTGTGAAACCTCCAAATGTTAGCTGCAAATTCACCAGCACTCGTGAACGTATGTCCTTGTTCAGTTTATTGAACATGTCACATGATTAATATAAGCCAACGTTTCGGGGAGCATCACGGTCCCTTCTTCAGGGGGACATAGTGACTATACAGATATATAGTGACTGCGCTACTATGTCGCTCTGAAGAAGGGACCCTGCGTAGCCTCGAAACATTGGCTTATATGACGCACGTGAGATGTAAAATGCACAAGAAAATATGTTCACGAGTTCTGGTCATTTTGCATCTAACACATGAGATTGTCAGTCTGCTGCATGTAACAGACATGGCTGTGTTGTGTTGCAGAGCTGCGCAGATCTCAGAACTGGATCGACAATTATAAACTCTCTCTCCTCTCTCATATCTCTTTCTCTCTCTCTCTCTCTGCCCTCTCTCTCCTCTCATATCTTTCTCTCTCTCTCTCCCCTCTCTTTCTTTCTCTCTCTCTTCTCCCCCCCCCCCCCTT
>NW_017307640.1:10683-29436 GCF_000935625.1 Nanorana parkeri
CCCCCCTCCCCCCCTCCTCCCCCCCCCCCCCCTTTTCTCTCTCCCTCCCTTCTCTCTCTCCCTTCTCTCTCTCTCCTCTCTCACTTCTCTCTCCCTTATCTCTCTCTCCTCTCTCACTTCTCTCTCCCTTATCTCTCTCTCCTCTCTCACTTCTCTCTCCCTTATCTCTCCTCTCTCACTTCTCTCTCCCTTCTCTCTCTCTCCTCTCTCACTTCTCTCTCACTTCTCTCTCTCCTCTCTCTTTTGTCTCTCACTTCTCTATTTTCTCTCTCACTTCTCTATTTTCTCTCTCACTTCTCTCTTTTCTCTCTCTCATCTCTCACTTCTCTCTCTCTCATTTTTTTTGTGAACAAAAATCATCTCCCATAAAGCCCAGACCAAGACCACATAATCTCTAGCTATCATTAGCCATGTTGGAGTTTCACGACATCAGAGACTGTGGAGAGTGTGTTGTTCCCGTACAGAGCCTCCACCCTTAGCGTCTAACTTTATTTTAGGCAATCACACAGCCAACATGATCTGAAATCTCAGCCACATCATTTGTTGGTTACAGTCAGTCCTGTAAATGAGCAATAAAAAAAAAGAGGTGACCCCCATCCCATTGTGCAGAGATACTTGAAGAGCCTGTATAGGTTTTACATGCACAATAGTCTTAATGTCAGGCCAGATTATAGCAGATGAGGGTTGGCGATCTTTCTAGTTTATTGGCCCGCCATATGGTTCCTTATTTAATATCTATTAAAATATTCATCGTATCCTTGATGCCAGTAACTGTTTGTAAATCATGTTAATTGTATCCATCATTCAGCGGCTCACTGTTACTGTTCTCGATTGATTCATCCGAACGTCGTTAGAAAGATGATTCATTCATACGGTTACATATTGATCGGCTCGCTGGAAAGGGCTTTTCAGGGGTCTGGAGAGCTGACGGGTCATCAGAGATAACATTCACAATCAGGTCTGGATGTAATCAGCCGGAGGAGGCCTTGTGGAGAAATCCTTACCGGAATCTCCGTGAAGTCACCGAATCCGCCCAACGGAGACCCGGAATTGTCACTCTTGGGTCACTTGTGGAGTCAGATCCCAACGATTGTTCTTCCTGGAAATGTAACATTGTATATATCTGTACTGTACAGTCAGACATCAGCTCATTCCAGGTGTAACCAAGCTGAGGCCCTGAAACTACAACTCCCATGAGGCATTGCAAGACTGAGAGCCCCAGCTATGACTCCCAGAGGCAGGAACATGAGGGATTTGTAGTTTTACCACAGCTGGAGGTCCAAGGGTTGCCTACTGCTGGTATGAAGGCACATACTCTGCAAGTAAATATTTGAAATAATCCCTGTTGATCCTGCAATGAAGGCCCATGTTCAGACATTTCCTGTTATCGGGTGACAACACTCTGTCCCTGTCTTGCAATGGAGATCCTGCATTATTTAATCTCCTGCAGCCACTTCCTGTCTGCATGCACTACAGCGATGGCAGCGTGGTATTTATGGTGACAACATTGGACCATGTCCGCCTAACGTGTGTTGAAACTGCATCTTGTAGTCTCTATCGGAAACTAGGGATGCACCGATACTAGTATCAGTATCGGTGCTTATGCCGAGTATTTGGGCGAGTACTTGTACTGGCCCGAATGCTCCGTTGCCTAGCCCGATACTTCCGGTATCAGGAAGCCGTGCAGCGAGTCATTACACGCTGCCCAGCTTCTTGATTGGCCAGGAAGCCGGCTCCATGCTCCCTCGTCACTTATGACGAGGGAGCATGGAGCCGGCTTCCCGGCCAATCATGAAGCCAGGCAGCATGTAATGACTCGCTGCCCGGCTTCCTGATTGTTCGGGAAGCTGGCCAATCAGGAAGCAGCTTCCTGGCCAATCAGGAAGGCGGGTGTCGCGTCATTACACGGCGCCTAGCTTCCTGATTGGCCAGAAAGCCGGCTCCATGCTTTCTCGTCACCTAGTGACGGGAAGCATGGAGACGGCTTCACTGCTAATCAGGAAGCCAGGTGGCGAGTCACTAAACGCTGCGGGGCTTCCTTAATGGAACTTCCGGTATTCGGTATCGGCGAGGACCGGAAAACAAATATTGGTACTCGATACTGAAAAACAGGTATCGGTGCGTCCCTATCGAAAACCCATGTAACATAGGCGAGCAGTTGGAAGATAAAGAAAGTCCGTTGTCACCCTATAAAAAGAAGTGCCTGAACAAGGCTCTTCATAGCAGGATCACGTATATTATTTTAATAAAAGCTGCAGATTGGGGTTTACATCTACGTTAAGAATTGGGAGTGGCTGTAGAGAAGGCGGTGCAGGATCGGTGTATATGTGGACGGTACTACGTAGACTGAAACCAGCAATTGATGGACAGACTGACAAACGTCGCTCCGCCTGTGGAAGGGGAAGCTTGCAGAACGCGATGGAGTTAATAAGAAGAGAAAAATGTATCTCCTGGCCAAGTTGAATTCTGCCTGCGTTATATCAGACCCACAGCCGACAAGACAGACGGAAGATGCCTCCCGTCTTATCAGAACAGGAGCTAATTATCTCTGTCTCTCTTTTATGGATAATGAATGTAGCATACTCCAGATGTATATTAGGCAGCGCTTCAACACTGTAGACGCAGTAATTAGTCCGTTCCGTCTTTTATTGGTTTTGTCACATTTTATTAGATTTGCTCATCTATGGGGATCTTTTTTTATGAGCCTCTGAGCACGCGAAAAATTTAATCTCATGCCCTAAAGAGGTCACGTTTAATAACAGCTACCCGACTGCTTCGCCGCGGCGACAAAGAAAAGTAACGTTATATATTGAAAGGTTAGGAACGGGAGGGCCTGTGTAATAAAAACCGGGGTCACTCCGCTTGCTCATGAATCATCCGTGACTCCTGTTCTCCCCCCTCCTTCCTTTTCGATGAACCACAAGTCCCAGCAGGTCTTGTTTCTGGTTTAAAAGCCAATAGGCCTACTTAAAAGTTTCCCTTTTGTGTATATGAGTTGACCAGTTGCATTCCCTTATTGGTGGCCACGCACGTATACATACGATCATACAGATGCAACTAAACTGATCAAATGGAATAAAAATCGCCAACCAAATACCCTCCAATGATCCGATTCAGTGAGCTCTGATATGTATACACACATATGGCCACACATATATACATATGATCATACAGACGCAACTAAACTGATCGAATGGAATAAAAATCGCCAACCAAATACCCTCCAATGATCCGATTCAGTGAGCTCTGATATGTATACACACATATGGCCACACATATATACATATGATCATACAGACGCAACTAAACTGATCGAATGGAATAAAAATCGCCAACCGAATACCCTCCAATGATCCGATTCAGTGATCTCTGATATGTATACACAGGTATGGCCACACATATATACATATGATCATACAGTGCAACTAATCTGATCGAATGGAATAAAAATCACCAACCGAATACCCTCCAATGATCCGATTCAGTGATCTCTGATATGTATACACAGGTATGGCCACATATGTATACATATGATCATACAGACGCAACTAAACTGATGGAATGGAATAAAAATCGCCAACCAAATACCCTCCAATGATCCGATTCAGTGAGCTCTGATATGTATACACACATATGGCCACACATATATACATATGATCATACAGACGCAACTAAACTGATCGAATGGAATAAAAATCGCCAACCGAATACCCTCCAATGATCCGATTTAGTGAGCTCTTGATTGATTTCGCCATGTTGATCAGCTGTGGTGGTCTCTTCTGATTGATCAGCTAATATCTGTGTCAGTGTGTTGAGGAAGTGGTCATAATTAGGACCGATGTTCGTTTTTAATAGATTGTTTACATTTTTGAACAATCACAATGGGTTCCTCTCCCTGATACCCACCGACACCCGCTATGCCAGTCCCGGGCCGGCAAGAGGGGCAGCAGAGCCCAGGAAACAAGGACGGGGGGTATAGGACGGGGAGGGGAGCTCCGTTTATTGGCCCCTAGAAGCAGTCTGGTGGCTTTTCAGCCACCGGAATCACTTCCGGTTTAAAGACAAGAGTCGGCTTTACACAGGTAAAAGACCCTCAGTGACTAGTCTTTCTACAGGGGCCCACAGCCAGTGCCGCAAGGCATACGATTCTGGCAGCAAAAGGGTTAAACATTACGAAGAGATCCATGTTTTTTGGCCCCTTTCACATGGGCAGTTCTGATCAGCAGGGGATCCGTGCATGGATCCCCTGCTGATCAGGGCAGTTCAGAACGGATCTCTCCGCCGTGACATCCGTATTCCTGTTCGTTGTAAAAACTGAACTTTACGGACCCATGGTAGGTCTATGGGGAGTCGGATGTAAGCAGACGTGTTCATTTATACCCCCCCCCCCATCCGTCATGAACAGATCTGCCAAAATGGAAGTCTGTTCCGTTTGGTTTTCCAGAGCTGGACGGAGTTGGGGGGTACTGGGATGTAAACAGACGCTGGTGCGTTTAGATCTAGCTGCCCATAGACTAATATTGGGCTTTCAATCAAATCCGCCGTAAAGACTGACCTGATTGGACTGCACGTGTAAAAGGGGCCTAACTCTGTTGTTTGCAAAGGCTCTTAAAATACTAATACAGCCGGCATATTCCAGTATTACAGCTGTGTGGTTATAATATTATATAAAAATGTAGTGTTGGGTAGAGGAAAACATATTTCCAGGTCGGTCCCATATTTGGTTACATTTTGTGGGCACCTGACCATCAAAGCTACTGCAAAAGTATATGAACATGCCTCCAAATGATTGATTACAGGTGTTTCCAGTGAAGGGTAATGTGAATGCTACAGCACACAGGAGCATTTTAGACAATTGTGCGGCCCCAGGTTAGTGGTGACACTATGGTGAAGGTCCTTTTCTGTTCCAGCATGACTGTGCTCCTCTGTACAAATTCAGCCCAATAAAGAGATGGCTTGATAAGTTCAACTCCATTGAACATCTTTGGTGTGAATTGGAATGTGGATTTTGTGCACAACGCCAATTCTGCTGAGACTTAGTTTGAGCAGTTTGTTGTCGGGGAAGAACTCAGGTGGCCTGCACAGAGCCCTCAACTCATGGGTACAACTTGAGCTTTGCAATGAACTGAAATGCCAATTTTGTGCACAAAGCCAGCTAAACTGAGACTTGGTTTGACTATGGAGTTTGTTATGGAGAAACTTGCACACAACCCTTAACTCAACCCTACTGCAGAACTGTGAAATGCGTTGGCATGCTGATTGCAAGCCATGTCTTCTCTTCCAACATCAGTACCTGATCTCATGAATGCTATTTTGTCTCAATGGGCAGAAATTCCCACAGACACTCTCCAAAATCTCGTGGAAAGCCTTCAAGAAGAGTGGAGGCTGCAAGAGCCGCAATGAGAGGGAGGGGGGCAACTCTATATTAAGGCCCATGGTTTGGGGATGGATGGGATGTCCCACCAGCTCATATAGATGCAATGTTCAGGGGTTCAGACTTGTGGACTAGGCCACATGCTCCCTCTGACCTATGAACGGAGCACTAGAAGGTAACTGTCAGCAAGGAGGGGGCTGTCACTTTGTTAAAAGGCTCCTTTTAAATAACAAAACCTTTATGTCTGTTCGGGGAACGTCTTTAAAGGCCGATTGCCCTTGACAAGCCGAAGTGATCGTTGGATCCTGTGAAATCTACAAAAGCAGCTTAATAGGAGGACAAAGTGTACATCTACATGTTCAGCTGAGACGTTTCTCTCCTGTAATAACAGTCTGGAGCCATTTGACCCTCTTAGCAGAGGCCATTAAAACATCCACTTGAGCAGATGATATGAGGCAGAGAAATGATTCTCTTCAGCGTGATAATAAATGATCAGAACCTTCCGGGTTAAAGGGAAAAAATCATTCATTCCTTGCCAGTTTCTTACTAATCTCTAACATTGCCATTAGCAAGCTGAGCCTTCCACGGCCTGCTGGTTAGCAAAGGATGCTGGGAATCGTAGTTCCTCAGTGGCTTCTTGGCTAAAGGGGAGCTCTTCTAAGTTCTTTTTTACATCTCTAATTACATTTCTCTATTTCAGCAGCGCAGACAGCAGCCGCAGCAAATCTCCTATGATTGACACATAAGGGCTGTCCAGAAGACTGGGTCAGCTCTGATGTCTTTTCGTAACGTCCGGGTGCATGGGACATCTAGATGTTCACAGTACTCTGCAGTGCATGGCAATGGCGATATTCAGGAAGGTGGTAACCATGGGATTTGCAACTTGCTGAGCACTCTATTTATAACTAAGATTAGTTGGCAACTATTCTCATTATCGATTAGTTGGTTTGAATCCCCTAGCTCTCTCCTCCACGCTGAGAGGAGGGCATAGCAAGCAGTGGGCAGGTGCATTAGCCAGCCTGCTAATGGCTATTGCAATTTGAAATGGCTATTCAACTGCCCAATACCTGCTGTATTTACATTCAGCTGCTGTCTGCGGAATCTTGCCACTGGCAGCTGTCATTCCCTGGCTGAAGCTATTCAAGCGCCATGTGTTTACAACACAGTTATTTTTAAAAAAAGATAAAAGGTCGGAAAAAAGTCATTTTAGGCCTGACAAATTCTGCTGCAGGAGGTGCGTTGCAGTGCCATTCATTTCATTGGCACCCCCCGAACGCGCCTCCCATCCACAGTGTGATCGCCCGCACTGGAAAGCAAGATACCGCGATGCTGTGCGCTCCAGTGCAGTGCGATTGCAAAAAATAGTGCGTACAGTTTTATTCTGAAGTAAACTTTGTAACACGGCATCTGTGCATTTTATTTTAAAAGTAGGATGGTATTTATTTTTTTATCCGATTAATCGAAAAAATAATCGGCCAACTAGCCCTACTTATAACACCTAGGCTAGAAAATATAGAAATTCACTCATTAAAAAGATGATTTATATATTTTATCATAGATACATTTTAATTATTTTGCTGTGGACTCCGAAGCTGGCAGAATACCTGATCCTTTTTCAGATCATCAGCTCATTGGAGCATGAAATGTGTATTCAATCACCTGCACCCCATACAGCATTGTGACCTTCAAAAGGTGGTGCTTGAAGTGATGACACGGATGGTGCCATTTGGAACTTGAACCTCATAATCTGAAGTTCAAGCTCATTGGAGCAAGGTCCTCATCTCCTCTTGTGTAATGTTCTTGCACTTGCTTTGCCTGGCTTTTGTAGCGTATCCAGTTTTATTTAAAGGGAATGGGTTATTTTACTCAACATTCTCTTGATAGCCCCCTCGTTCATCGGACATTTTCCCTAGCGACACTTAACATTACCTTCCCCCTCCTCTCCATTTGTCTACAGGAGCCCCTTAGGCTTTTGGATATAGGGTAGGAGGTGACCCATTTTGGGAAATACCATGCATTTCTGGATATGGGGTAGGAGATGACCCATTTTGGGAAATACTATGCACTTCTGGGTATGGAGTAGAAGGTGACCTCCTCTGCTTCCTCCAGGGATGCAGTGCTTATTCCATGAGTGGCCAATCACAAAGCCCCCGCAGCGCCATGTATCACAGAGATTGGAGACGCTTTCAATACCTATGTACCATGGAGCTTTGGCCATGGACCAATGACTCTAGAGCAGTGGTTCTCAACCTGTGTAACCTCGGGACCCACATGTTTCACAATGGTGACGAAATGCAGGAAATGTAATTATTATTCATGGGGGGGGGGTAAGCTTTCAAGAGTACTGTTACTTGGCCATACATGGTTCAGGTTAGCCACCCCCCTCTGCCGGTACGCTGTTTATTTGCTGGAGCTTTTTAAACTGCTTAGTACCATCATATATGGGGTAAGATGTGACTCTCTTCCACAGTTTAATGTTGGGTGCCTGAATGGCCAATCGACAAGCTGTAGTGTTGTCATGTGGAGTTGAGTGGAGCATCCTTATTCTTCCAAGAAGGATTACTGAGGAGCTGCAATGGAACATCAAATGGAAGGAACAGCACAGGTTGACTTCAAGAGCATTGGGAGTCAGCTGTATCCTGCCAAACCTCCACCATTGATGGCTATGACACACTATGGAGGAGACATGGTCCCATCCAGCCACTAAGCGTTTACTTTGTATTTTCCCACATATGTGTATGACCCCCATATCGGAAAGGGTTGTTGTTCTCCTGAAATCGCTCTGGAAATACGTTATGTGGTCAGATTCGGTGCAGACTGTGCTTAGGGGAGCTTTACGAGCGCTTTGGAAGCACAAAATGTTCCCTTAACATTATATCATTATCCTCGTGCAACGTTTACTTACCAGATGATATAATGTTGCTGGAGGCGCCTAATTAACGTATATCAAATTGTTACCAAACAATAGCCCACAGCAGTCTCATTAACACGGATAAATATTACATAACAATACCAGTTAATGAACTAATTCATGAGGAATTTTTCTTTCATTAACTTAAACTGCAATTTCATTTTTGTGCTGACTCTTCGTTTTCCTTTTTTCCCCCATTTGCTAATGGCATTTTATAACTGTAATATATACAAGGCACCAATAGACATTATCCGTTCCTCTCGTCGCCTAACCAGTCATGGCCACGATAAGCTGAAATTGTTATGTTTCAGGCCAGCGGCTGATTGTTTTAGGGGGTCAATTGGTGTCAGAATTCTCAGTGATGTCACCGGTCTCCAGTGAATGGATAGGCTGCATTCTCAGTGATGTCACCGGCCTCTAGTGAATGGATAGGCTACATTCTCAGTGATGTCACCGGTCTCTAGTGAATGGATAGGCTGCATTCTCAGTGATGTCACCGGTCTCTAGTGAATGGATAGGCTGCATTCTCAGTGATGTCACCAGTGTCTAGTGAATGGATAGGCTGCATTCTCAGTGATGTCACCAGTGTCTAGTGAATGGGTAGGCTGCATTCTCAGTGATGTCACCGGTCTCTAGTGAATGGGTAGGCTGCATTCTCAGTGATGTCACCGGTCTCTAGTGAATGGATAGGCTGCATTCTCAGTGATGTCACCGGTCTCTAGTGAATGGATAGGCTGCATTCTCAGTGATGTCACCAGTGTCTAGTGAATGGATAGGCTGCATTCTCAGTGATGTCACAGGTCTCTAGTAGTGAATGGATCGGCTGCATTCTCAGAGATGTCACCAGTCTCTATTGAATGGATCGGCTGCATTCGCAGTGATGTCACCGTTCTCTAGTGAATGGATAGGCTGCATTCTCAGTGATGTCACCACTCTCTAGTGAATGGATAGCTTGCATTCTCAGTGATGTCACCGGTCTCCAGTGAATGGATAGGCTGCATTCTCAGTGATGTCGCCAGTGTCTAGTGAATGGATAGCTTGCATTCTCAGTGATGTCACCGGTCTCTAGTGAGTGGTTAGGCTGCATTCTCAGTGATGTCACCGTTCTCCAGTAAATAGAAAGGTTGCATTCTCATTGATGTCACTGATTGTTCTAGAGCAGGGGTGTCAAACTCAATTTAATCGTGGACCGCATCAACATTATGGTTGCCCTCAAAGGTATCTGTAAGACTATATAAATGTATCTAATCTTTATCATAATTGGTACTGCATTCGATTATCACTGGTTTTAGTAATAACTTAATACCTAGATCTGAAAGTAGAAGCCTAGGAAATGGTCTGGTGGGCCAGATTTGGCCCTTGGGCCTTGAGTTTGACACATGTGTTCTAGAGGTTCAACAGGATCCAACCTCCATCTTCCATCTATGGCAAAGTTTTAAAAACCTAGCTCTAGCCAATACTTTTTTTTTTATTTTGGTATAAAAATGGCTGCCATGGGCAACATCTTACTCTCAGAAATTCTGAGCAGATGTAATTTCTCGATGCTTTTCATCAGCTCCAGAATATGATACAGAGAGTTCTGGGAATCTCGGAATCTGTTGAGTCGCAGAATGATTTTCTGTCTTTGTCTCATTTCTTTTTGTAACTCTTTTATAGGTTTGCCACCAAAGAGAAGAATGGCCTTCTGCTTTACAATGGACGACTGAATGAAAAGCATGACTTCATTGCGGTGGAGATCCACGATGGACAGGTGCAGCTAAAATATTCCACAGGTTTGTGCCTTGGTTCGTATTAGCGGGATGGGAGGACCTGTATGCATGTTCGGGTTCTTAGAATTGTTCACTGTGCCTTATAATGTGATAACACTTTATATTCTTAGTTCTCTATGTAACTGATGGACTGCATACTCAGTGATGTCACCGGTCTCTAGTAAATGGATAGGTGCATGCTCAGTGATGTCACTGGTCTCTAGTGAATGGATAGGCTACATTTTCAGTTATATCACCGGTCTCCAGTGAATGGATAGGCTGCATTCTCAGTGATGTCACCGCTCTCTAGTGAACGGATAGGCTGCATTCTCAGTGATGTCACTGGTCTCCAGTGAATGGATAGGCTGTATTCTCAGTGATATCACCGGTCTCTAGTGAACGGATAGGCTGCAATCTTTGTGATGTCCCCGGTCTCTAGTGAATGGATAGGCTGCATTCTCAGTGATATCACCGGTCTCTAGTGAATGGATCTGCTGCATTCTCAGTGATGTCACCGGTCTCTAATGAATGGATAGGCCGTTTTCTCAGTGATGTCACAGGTCTCTAGTAGTGAATGGATAGGCTGCATTCTCAGTGATGTCACCGGTCTCTAGTGAATTGATCGGCTGCATTCTCAGTGATGTCACCGCTCTCTAGTGAACGGATCGGCTGCAATCTTTGTGATGTCCCCGGTCTCTAGTGAATAGATAGGCTGCATTGTCATTGAGGTCAGCAGTCTCTATTTAAGGGAAAGCCTTTTTCTAAATGACACAGTGTTACAGTTTTTTCTTAAACGCCCTTGTTCAGTCCACACGGCTGCATTAATATTTCAGGTTACAAACTTGACTTTAAGAAAAAAAAATCGAACTTCCTTTATAAAGCCCTCAGTGTCCCATCTGCCACATCCATCTACTATGAGGCCTTGACTCGGGAACCTTTCGTAAACATGTCAATAAATGGCACATTATCCCCTGCTCCACAGGTCCTCTTTGCATGCTTTGTACATTAGGCTCCCCATGCTAGAGATTGATGTCTCTTTTAGAGACGGAAACTGAGGCTGTAAATCTTGTAGCATCTGTTCACGGTGTGACAGAACAAGCCACCGCTGGATTCAGCTTCCCCCCCGACCACTAAATGGCGATTGTATCAGCCACAGGACTGCGTGGTTGTGTACTGGCATTGCTGAGTGCATCGTTAATGGAAATTACCAGAGACTACGAGATAGAAATGTTCCTCTTCTATTAATTGCAACTCATTCCTGCCTTGATTGATGCTGTGAGAATGGGATTAGCCACCTCAGCTAACACATACATCTGTTGTATTATGTATGCAGGTGATAGGGCAATGAAGCTGACACCTCGTATTAATTTTGTGAGCGACACGGTCAGCATTAAGCAGGTTCACCGCCCGTCTTGACGGAGTGCGTCCTAGGTGTTTTATTCGTGGCCGAGCATTTAAGAGGTTTTGATTTGTGTTTTCAAGGTGAGTCCAGCACTCTGGTGACCCCTTCTGTCCCCGGGGGAGTCAGCGACGGCAAGTGGCACACTGTCCAGCTTCGCTACTACAACAAGGTAGGACATAACTTCACTGCACGGTGGTTTTGCATGTGTAACTTCTCGTAATTTATTATGGTCAGGACTAAAAAATGCCAGTTTTTCCTTTTTTAAATATATAATACCTGCTCCAGGTCAGCCCAGTGGAACTCAGATGTAGACTTCCACAACATCCAAAGAAAAAGGGAAGATTACATAATGTCAAATCAAAACCTCCTCCCTTAAAGTGACATTAAAGTAAAAATTTTTTCCCGCCTTCCCAATCCTGCTGTAAGGACTTACCTTAAATGATGTCTCTTTATTCGATCTTCCTCTTTCCTGTCCTTTTCAGCTGTCCCTCCAGCGCTTGGTGCGGGTCTCCGATCCAGCGCTGACTCCTCTGTCCTCTTCTCTCATGTCCCACGGTGTCTGTGCGGGTGCACGCTGCTCCATAGACTTACCTTGTGTCTCTCCTCGTCTCCCGGCCGAACATCTGAAGTGCGCATGCGCCCGCCCCAAGATCCTTTGCGGCCGCTTGAGACTCTTCAGATGTTCGGATGGGAGCGCGCGGCGGAGACACAGGTAAGTATTAACCCTTTGAAAAAGTTTTCTTTTTTTCTATCGTTTTGCATATATCTACTGCTTGCTAACCGTACATATATATGCAAAAACATGCAAGGGTTTAATAACGCTTTAATTCCAAATGAACACAGGACACAGGATAAAGCTCTGACATGTCTCCCACTGTACTCAGCGCTTTGTCAAAGAGCAATGTACATCAGGAAATGTGTTAGAGCCTGATCTTGTATGCAGAGGAAGTTTTTAATAAATATGAAATATTGCATATTCATATTATTGTTATACAGGATTTATATAGCGCCAACTGTTTGCGCAGCGCTTTGCAATGTAAGGAAGGCATTACAATCACAATACAATTCAAGACAAGATGGTAAGGAGGGCCCTGCCTGTGCCTGCCCTTTTCCTATGTGGCCAGTGGATGGAGCTTTCATCTCATTTTCACATATTTTGCAAGCCCTTCTTAGCTCCTTTCTTGTAAAAAACCTCAAGTGATAACACAGCTCAGTAGCTCAAGATGAAATATATAACTGAATGAGTCAATGGAGTGAATGACTGTTTGATATAATTAAATAAATAAAATACAATTTTTAAGTTTAAAAAAAGTGAAAAGTGTGAAAAAAAATAAAAATTGTGAAAAGTGTAAAAAAAAAAAATGTGTAAAGAAAAAATAAAATAAGGGACAAATAAATGAATGTATTTATTGCATTTTTTTAGCTGTGCTGGTGTTGTAAAAAAATACTACAAATCAAAACTGGGAAAAAAGTGTTTTTTGAACGTTTTTTTTCTCTTTTTTTATATTTTATTTGTCCTAAGTGAGGCGCTAGACACACATATGTGATATAAATATGTAGCCCTATCTGTCCTCTAAAAAACAATATATAATATGTGTGGGTGCACTTTGTAAGAAAGTATATTACTGACGTGGAAGAATCACACAGCAAAAATGTCAAAAGTGTGTCAGTCATTTACGAACAGAAACTAAAAACAAGCTCAGTCATGAAGGGGATATATATGGATATATATGTATTTCTATTATAGTTTCTTCATAAACATAATTCCCTTTTTCGGGGGTGGCTCACATGGCAGCCGATAGCAGTGAGTACATAGCAGCCGATAGCAGTGAGTACATAGCAGCCGATAGCAGTGAGCACATAGCAGCCTTCTGCTATCAATCTGCAGCACCAGAAGATATAGTGAAGCCAGGATTGCCGGTCATCAGCTGAATATTTGCCTCTGGAGGTTTTTTTGTATAACAGTTTTCCCTTTTAGGATATTTTGTCTAATTTTCTGTTCCAATTACAACTGCCAGTTTTTGGATTTCCTCTCCTTTACTGTTCTGGTGCTAACAATAAAAACCCATCAGTGACTGTCACCCTTCGCTCTGGCTGGAGTCCTATGTTCAATGCACATTTCTGACTAATATTTTCTTTTCCTTTTTAGCCAAAGACCGGATCCGCAGGGGCGGCACAGGGGCCGTCGAAGGAGAAGGTGGCTGTGTTGGCAGTGGATGATTGTGACGTTTCCGTGGCTTTGAGGTTCAGCAATGACATTGGAAATTATACATGTGCTGCTGAAGGGGTGCAGTCCAGTTCCAAAAAGTGAGTAGCCCTTTCAACAGTTTCTCTTTCGGCAGAACATGATTTAGGAAAGTTGAACAGTTAGGTGATTACAGCATTGCAGTCTTATACTTGGGTTAGAGTGAGGGGGAGTTAGGTGGAACAGATACAGCTGTTATCCCGAGGAGCACATTGGAAGGGAGATGGATGAGAAAACTAAAGGGAGAGCGAGGATGAGAGATGAAATAGAGAGTGATGGATGGAGCTAGTGGGGTAAGAGAAAGGTAGAGAGAGAGAGAGAGGAGGAGAGAGTCAGAAGGAAGGAGAAAGAGTGATGGATGGAGAGAGTGTGATGGACAGTGATAGAGAGAGAATGATGGATGGAGATAGAGGGAGGGAGAGGAATGGAGAGTGGTGTGTGGAGATATGGAGAGAGAGTTATGGACAGAGATGGAGGGAGAGTGAGAGAGGGTGATGGGCAGAGAGAGGGAGAAGGAGTGAGAGTGATGGATTGAGATAGAGGGAGAGAAAGTAATAGACAGAAATAGAAGGAGAGGGAAGGTGAGAGAGTTTGATGGATGGAAACAGAGAGAGGGAGAGCAAGTGATGGACGGAGGGAGAGAGAGTGATGGACCGAAATAGAGGTTGAGAGAAGGTGAGAGAATGATGGACGCAGGTAGAGGGAGTGAGAGTTACGGAGAGAAGAAGAGGGAGAGTGATCAACAGAGATAGGAGAGTTAGAGAGTTTGATGGACGGATATAGAAAGAGGGAGAGAGAGTGATGGACTGAGTTTGGACTGAGTTAGAAGGGGGGAGAGAGTGATGGATGGAGGATGGAGAAAGAGAGTTCTGGACCAAATTAGCGGTTGAGAGAAGGTGAGAGAATGATGGACAGAATTAGAGGGAATGAGACTGATGGAAAGAAGTAGAGGGAGAGTGATCAACAGAGATAGAGGAAGGGAGAGTGAGAGAGATTGATGGACAGAGATAGAAAGAGGGAGAGAGAGTGAGTGAGGGACAGAGGATGTGGAGAGAGAGATGGACCAAATTAGCGGTTGAGAGAATGATGGACAGATGTAGATGGAGTGAGACTGATGGAAGGAAGTAGAGGGAAAGTGATGGACATAGATAGAGGGAGTGAGAGAGTTTGATGGATGGAGAACCAAGGAGGGAGAGAGAGTGATGGATGGAGATAGAGGGAGATTGAGTGATGGACTTAAGTAGAGGTTGAAAGAAAGTGAGAGAATGACGGACTGAAGTAGACAGAGAGGAAAGGAGGAAGACAGAAAGAAGGAGGAGAAGAAGGAAAGGTGTAAGGAACAGATAGAAAGAGAGGAAAAGACAAAGACAGGAAGAAAAAAGAAGAAAGGGATCAAGAGGGAAGGAGAGAGAGTGCACATGGATTTGGGGGAAGGAGAGAAGGTGATTGACAAATAGAGAGGGAGAGGAAGATCGGGAAAGGGTAGCAGAAGGAGAAAGAGATTAAAAGATGGGGGAGACAGGGGGAAAAGATACAGACTGAGGAAATGATAGAGAGGGGAAAGTATATAAATAGAGAGAGGAAGAAAAACTAAGGGAGCAAGAGAGAAAATTGAGACTTGTTACCTATGTTTTATATATCATGGAAAACTTACATAACTACAGTTTAAAAATCCCTGGAAATGCCATCTTAATATGATATAAAAGTAGGTTCAAATCCGGTGGGGGGGGGGATTCATTGTCTATCATCTGTTACAAAATGACAAATTTGCTTTAATTCTCTTATAACAGTTTTTCACAGGCGAATCAAGTTGTGTAATGTATTTATTTCCTTTGCAGATCCCTGGACCTGACCGGCCCTCTGCTGCTGGGCGGAGTCCCCAATCTTCCCGAGAACTTCCCGGTCACACACCGGGAGTTCATCGGTTGCATGAAAGATCTGTATATTGATAGCAGGAAGATTGATCTGGCATCTTACATCGCAAACAATGGAACACATGCAGGTGGGTACGAGCACTGTAATTTGCACTTTATGAATGGACACTGAAGGCGTATACAAAACTTTCATTGTACCCCATTCAGCTTTCACATATTTTGGGCCAGGGGTCAATTCCTGTCTATGTCCCTGTTGCATATTTTCCCTCACTTCCTGTCTGATTAACTGTTGTCTCCAGGACAGGAAGTGAGGGTGAATTTTTCTAGCATAGTGCTCCAGATAGCAGATCGCACTATCTAGCTAAACTCCTGGGCACATGTAACGAGTACCATACAAATTATGCCGTTCTTTTTTTGTCCCCTCTCTATCAGGATGTAATGCAAAGCAATCGTATTGTGACTCCAATCCATGTAAGAACGGGGGGACCTGTTCACCAATCTGGGGGACATTTACCTGCGATTGTCCCTTGGGGTTCGGAGGCAAGGAATGCAGGATTGGTAAGTACCGAGGAGTGTGAGTTCACATTACCTAAGCTGTCTGAGCGAGTCAAACAGGTTCAGTTAAAGAGGACCTGTCATATGCTTGATAAAAGCAAGAGTGCCTAACTGTGCTTCCTGTACTAGTGCACACGAGAAGGTTGAGATCTGTGGTGCACTTGTATGCAGATAGCATGGGGGCTGACTACATGTTGCTACTTCCAGATTAATGATGTCTCGTGCTTTGGAGCTGGACTCGTTCACATACGTTGCCCCAAAGCCAACACAGGGCCAATGTTTGCTGTCATCTGTCACGCTTACATGCGGTGCTTTTTTTTTTTTTTTAACATTTAACCCCTTCATGAAGTGCTGGAAGCCTAGATGTAAGGCCAGTTTTTAGCAGCTTCACTATGCATTGGTTCACTTGACCATAACTACGATAAATGAATTGTAGTTTTTGGCCACGTTTTTTAACGTTTTCAGGTTTTATCTCTAAGACCCCCATTCACACTGAGCTCAAAAATCACTCAAATATGAAGCTCAATGTAGCTCTTCCAATGCATTTCAATGGCCATGTTCACATCTTGCAGCTCAATTTCGCCTGTAGCTTGTAGCTGAAGCTTGTCGCTCGAACATGACCTATTTTTCGGCAGATTTCGAGCGATTTGGCCCCCATAGACCGTAGCTCAATGTCGCTCAAAGTCGATCAGCTCAAATCAGCGCTGAAAAAGCTTGTAGCTCACTGTGAATGGTGTCTAAGACACTGTAATCCCTTTTCACTTTGTAATTCTTGCTTTGTACTCAGCAGCTTCACAGAGAGAGAGAGAGAGATAAGGTGGCACAGTGCCCTCTGCAGATCTTTATGTGATCAATGTGATTGGCTTTCAAGTTGATCACGTTATTGAGAATGACACTGATTGGTTCCTGAATGTTAGTCTACCCCCTGCGGCTCTCATCAGCAGTGTGGTTATAATACTAGGGGCATGCACAGGTATGCATTCCTAGCTCTCAGCTGCAATGTCAATTACCATTCCCACAGAACAGAATATTGTGCCTGAGAATTTTAATATTCAGATCACTGTTGTGTGGTGCTTAAACCCCTCTCCTGGGCATTGTGGGTGCAGTGGAAGCACAGTGCACCTTTACTAAATACACAATATTCTAGAGTAGGTATCCAGCGATCATGTAAATTACAGCTAATGCCGCATGTTTATGATTTATATCTTGTTGGTAAAAGTACATGCCGGCTAAATTACACTGACTTCTGGGTAGTGCGTTCATTTTTCACCCTTGTGACAAAAAAAAAAAGATGTGACCTTATCACAGTAATGATAAATGAACCCAACTAAATAGTGAGTGTGTCAGTTATTATCAGTGAACTATTATTCGTTAATGAATAATTCAATCGTGATTTTCTTCAGTATGTGATAGCTGAGCATGACCTGTATTGGCTTGTGCAGAACGAGTATGAAAGGAAACTGCTGCCCCCTAGAGGACGGAAAGTGGAAGTGCACATCAACATCACACTGGCTGAAGCCTTTTGGGAGCTTCGTTAAAGAGAACCCGTGAGGCTGGAAATATGGGAACTACCCCCCTCCCCCCCCCCCCCCCCCAAATCTGTCCTGATATTATCTTCCTGCAAAGCTCTGCATAGCCGAACCCTGACTAGGAAAGGGTGGACAGTGCACTGTTGATTTGCACAGTGCTGTCAGTCAGATGCATAACTAGAAACCTCAGGGCCCCGATGCAAGAAACCATTAAAGGAGAACTATGAGGTGAGTGCTTTTCACTCACCTCATAGTTCTAGCCGACCTGTGACAATGAGACTGTCACAGGTCGCTCAGTAGATCGGGAGGTGAGCGAACACATACCGGCGTTCGCTCACCTCTCGATCCTGTCACGGCTCTCTGCCGTGACAGGGGAGGGGCTGGATTCCCCCCTCCCCGCTCCGATCTGCCAGCGCTGACTGGCGGAGCGGACGGGGGAGGGGGCGGGTACAGCTGGCTCTGCCTCTAGATAGGCAGAGCTAGCTGTCACTCACGCAGCTGGGCGGATCCAGACATAATCGTCGGGATCTGCTTCAGCTGCGGCGTCTCAGTATACCGCGAGCTTAGGGTGACTGGAGGATGCTAGTTTGTGTCCTCCCGTTACCCTAAGGAGAACTATGGGGAAAAGCCCTGACCCCATAGTTCTCCTTTAAGTGACTCCCTCCCCAAAAAAAACATGATTTTGATACTTTTTTTTTTTCAATATTATGTATGTTATGACTTTCAGTTCACATCAGCTCCAGTACGTTCTGTCCCGATTTGGTGCCAGAACGCACTGGATTGCAACCCAGCCGGCTCACTGCGTTCTGGGGTGGGAGGGAGCATGGCGGTGGATTAAAGCCAATGGCACCGCAGGCATGCGCCCCCCCCTGAACCACGGTCCGCAGCATGAGGCAAGTACGACTGCTGCGATTCTGGTTATTCCGCCAGTGCCGGTACCTGCGTTTAGTATCGGGGCCTTTTCACGAGTACAAATACTCACGAAAATGCCCAGTATTGGCACTGGTGCATCTCCCTACTTAGTATAATGTATTGCTGGACTTGTAGCCTGCAGTGTCGGTAGCGGCTCCGCCAGGCTGAAGCTGACCGACCCAGCCTCTTCCTCTCTGCCACCC
>NW_017307640.1:29803-67778 GCF_000935625.1 Nanorana parkeri
CCCCCCCCTTCCCCCCCCCCCCCCCCCCCCCCCCCCACAGGAGGAATGCCAGGGCCTGGTCACAATTGCAACCCTGGTAGTTCCAGTGCTGTCAGTGTCTCTGTCCAATCTTGGCAGGGTTGGGTCCTGGGCCTGGATTAAACTCTTAACTATTAATTGGTCTTCAGAGAGTCCAGAACCTGGCTGTATGATCTAATCACAAAACTGGCCGAACAGATTTACAAAGGCTTTGGCACCTAATAGATGTGAGTTGTTTTATTTTAGCGGTGTTGTTATCTTATGTCACGTTCTTTTTCCCTTCAGCGATGCACCACCCCTATCATTTTAACAGCAGCGGAGTCCTCTCCTGGGACTTCAAAAACGAGGTAAAGATCTCCATTCCTTGGTTCCTGGGGCTGGCGTTCAGGACTCGAAACTCAGATGGGGTGTTGTTACAAGCCCATGCTGGACAGTATACCACCATACTATGCCAGGCAAGTCTACAGCATTTTCTCATCACATAGGTGCCCTATAGATGTGGCTTATGTCATCTATATCTACCTTATTCCTGTACCTACAGCTGGTCTCTGGCCTGGTCTCCTTCTCTGTCAGCCGTGGCTCCTCCAAAACCTCCACCCTTCTTCTGGACCAGATGCAGGTGAATGACGGGCGGTGGCACGACCTCCAGTTGGAGCTCCGCGACGTCCGCAGTGGGCGTGACACACGTTACGTCGTCACCATCATCTTGGATTACGGCTTCTATCAGGTAACATGGCAATAGATGTAATCTGTCAGCACATATGATGCACCATTTTCCATTTTTGAGCAGGAACTGAATCCAAAGGCCAATTCCAGTCTACAAATGTATATATAACCCCCTGCAGTAATTGCCTTCCACCGCATGATGTCCTCAGTCTTTAGGTTGAATGACACCCAGAGCCATTCAACCCAGAAGACTGAGGACATACTGTGAGTGCAGGTTGTCATGCCTGATAACTAATAAAGTTTTGTTTGTCCTGTCATTCTTTAGGATACAGTCGGTGTTGGTAATGAGCTTCATGGACTGAGGGTAAAGCACCTCTACGTTGGAGGCATTATAGGAGCCAAGGAAGTGCAGAATGGACTGGAAGGCTGTATACAGGTGAGAAACACAATTGCTCCTTACATTGGTGGTCAGTGGGAAGAATGCTCCTTACATTGGGGGTCAGGGGAAGAATGCTTCTTACATTGGGGGTCAGGGGAAGAATGCTTCTTACATTGGGGGTCAGGGGAAGAATGCTTCTTACATTGGGGGTCAGGGGAAGAATGCTTCTTACATTGGGGGTCAGGGGAAGAATGCTTCTTACATTGGGGGTCAGGGGAAGAATGCTTCTTACATTGGGGGTCAGGGGAAGAATGCTTCTTACATTGGGGGTCAGGGGAAGAATGCTTCTTACATTGGGGGTCAGGGGAAGAATGCTTCTTACATTGGGGGTCAGGGGAAGAATGCTTCTTACATTGGGGGTCAGGGGAAGAATGCTTCTTACATTGGGGGTCAGGGGAAGAATGCTTCTTACATTGGGGGTCAGGGGAAGAATGCTTCTTACATTGGGGGTCAGGGGAAGAATGCTTCTTACATTGGGGGTCAGGGGAAGAATGCTTCTTACATTGGGGGTCAGGGGAAGAATGCTTCTTACATTGGGGGTCAGGGGAAGAATGCTTCTTACATTGGGGGTCAGGGGAAGAATGCTTCTTACATTGGGGGTCAGGGGAAGAATGCTTCTTACATTGGGGGTCAGGGGAAGAATGCTTCTTACATTGGGGGTCAGGGGAAGAATGCTTCTTACATTGGGGGTCAGGGGAAGAATGCTTCTTACATTGGGGGTCAGGGGAAGAATGCTTCTTACATTGGGGGTCAGGGGAAGAATGCTTCTTACATTGGGGGTCAGGGGAAGAATGCTTCTTACATTGGGGGTCAGGGGAAGAATGCTTCTTACATTGGGGGTCAGGGGAAGAATGCTTCTTACATTGGGGGTCAGGGGAAGAATGCTTCTTACATTGGGGGTCAGGGGAAGAATGCTTCTTACATTGGGGGTCAGGGGAAGAATGCTTCTTACATTGGGGGTCAGGGGAAGAATGCTTCTTACATTGGGGGTCAGGGGAAGAATGCTTCTTACATTGGGGGTCAGGGGAAGAATGCTTCTTACATTGGGGGTCAGGGGAAGAATGCTTCTTACATTGGGGGTCAGGGGAAGAATGCTTCTTACATTGGGGGTCAGGGGAAGAATGCTTCTTACATTGGGGGTCAGGGGAAGAATGCTTCTTACATTGGGGGTCAGGGGAAGAATGCTTCTTACATTGGGGGTCAGGGGAAGAATGCTTCTTACATTGGGGGTCAGGGGAAGAATGCTTCTTACATTGGGGGTCAGGGGAAGAATGCTTCTTACATTGGGGGTCAGGGGAAGAATGCTTCTTACATTGGGGGTCAGGGGAAGAATGCTTCTTACATTGGGGGTCAGGGGAAGAATGCTTCTTACATTGGGGGTCAGGGGAAGAATGCTTCTTACATTGGGGGTCAGGGGAAGAATGCTTCTTACATTGGGGGTCAGGGGAAGAATGCTTCTTACATTGGGGGTCAGGGGAAGAATGCTTCTTACATTGGGGGTCAGGGGAAGAATGCTTCTTACATTGGGGGTCAGGGGAAGAATGCTTCTTACATTGGGGGTCAGGGGAAGAATGCTTCTTACATTGGGGGTCAGGGGAAGAATGCTTCTTACATTGGGGGTCAGGGGAAGAATGCTTCTTACATTGGGGGTCAGGGGAAGAATGCTTCTTACATTGGGGGTCAGGGGAAGAATGCTTCTTACATTGGGGGTCAGGGGAAGAATGCTTCTTACATTGGGGGTCAGTGGGAAGAATTCTCCCCTTACAGAAAGCTGGAAAGATCATTAGTGTCAGTGGTAACTTATCACGAAGTCAGAAATTGCTCATTGCTTCTCCCTCATTGCAACCTCTGTAGGAACCCTATGCTTCCAGTGAACCTTGGTAGTGAAAGATTGCATTAGACAGTTGTCACCAGAACAGGGGTCTCCATTGGAGGATTCATCCTCACTTCCTGTTGCAGTTACAAGACAGACAACAATAAAAACATGACAGAGGTCTAACCCTGCCACGTTCAACCCGAAAAAAAACAAAAAAGGTTTTTGCTGTGGACACTCAAATGTTTATATTTGGAATCAGATTTTCTAACCACCTTCTTCGTCTTTGTAAAGGGCCTCCGTCTAGGCGAGACATCGAGTGGGATCACTTTGCCCAAACCCAGCAACATTGTGAATGTTAAAACCGGTTGCAGCGTTCAGAGTGCCTGTGATCCCAACCCGTGCCAGGGGAACAGTTCATGCGTGGACACGTGGCTGGGCCATACTTGCGTTTGCAACCCAGGTATGTGACTCAATGGGTTATGTAAAAGCAATACACTGGATATGAAGTTTGTGGACAGGAAGTGGCCGAAAGGGATGGAGGAGATCAGCTGTGCTAGCTGTGATACATTGTGCTTTAGCAGACTAAATGTCATCCTGTTATGGTAAGGATCCGATTCAAGTCCTAGTAACAGGAGGGTTTTGTTGCCTCTGCAGGTTATTTTGGGGAGAACTGTGTGGACGTTTGCCAGCTGAATCCATGTGAGAACAAGGGGCTGTGCCGTCATCAGCCAAACTCCACTCCGGGTTATACCTGCGAGTGTAGCGGGAGCCACTATGGAAGATACTGCGAGCACAGGTAAGAAGGCGGCTCATTGTAGATGAAGGAAACATTATCGTAGGGCCGCAACAACGAATCCATTCAATCCATAATAATGGCAACTATTCTCATTATCGATGAGAGAGAGAGAGAGGAGAAAGAGAGAGAGAGAGATAGGAGAAAGAATAGAGGAGGGGGGGGAAGAAAGAATAGAGGAGGGGGAGAGAGAGAAGGGAGAGGGAAGAGAGAGAGAGGAAGGATAGAGGAGGGGGAGAGAGAGAATAGAGGAGGGGGAGAGAGAGAGAGAGAAAGAATAGAGGAGGGGGAGAGAGAGAGAAGAGGGAGGAGAGAGAGAGAAAGAATAGAGGAGGGGGAGAGAGAGAGGAGAGAGAGAGAAAGGAGGGGGAAGAGAGAGATGAGAAAGAAGTGAGAGAGAAAAAGAGGAGAGAGAGAGGAGAGAAGAAGAGAGAGAGGAGACAGAGAGAAGAGAGAGAGGAAGGAGAGAGAGAAAGGATAGAGAAGGAGAGAAGAAGAGAGAGAGGAGACAGAGATAAGAGAGAGAAAGGATAGGGAAGGAGAGAAGAAGAGAGAGAAAGGAGAGGGAAGAGAGAGATGAGAAAGAAGTGAGAGAGAAAAAGAGGAGAGAGAGAAGTGAGAGCAGAGAGAGGAGAGAAGAGAGAGATTTTTTTAATGCAACCAATCGACTAAATGAAAAAATAATTGGGCAACTAATCGATTATGAAAATAATTGTTAGCTGCAGCCCTACACTATAGCAGGTGCCCTCGATAAACTAAGGTGAGGGGGTGGACATCAGATTGCAGAGCTCAGAGAGGAGGAAGGAGAAGCAGCACAAGGAGCCAATTATCTGTGCTGTAGTTTAAGGAGTATTCTGATTGGAGGAGAGAGCAGAGAGATGAGCACAGCAGTCTTCTTTTCCTTTCACTATTCAGTCACAGGTAAGGGGAGGGAGTGAATTCCTACTTAACTGCAGCAGAGAAAAATCAGGTCTCCTCCACTGCCAGACAGACATGAAGACTGCTAGGGCTGTGTGGTGTGGCAGAGCTGTGTAAACCTCAGGACTGGGAGGACAGCAATACAGTTCCCTTATATGTATGTCATCCGTGTATTAAGCTTTAAATAAAGGCGTGCTGTGATTTCTCCCATAGAATGGATCACCAGTGTCCCAAAGGTTGGTGGGGGAATCGGACCTGCGGACCGTGCAACTGTGATGTCAGTAAGGGCTTCGATCCAGACTGCAATAAAACAAACGGACATTGTCTCTGCAAGGTATGGAGGGACACTGACACGGGCTCAGTTCAGTATTGTACACGCGTGTGGGTTATGGTTATCTGAAAAGCGGCATTAATTTATTGGGAGATTGGTTGATTGAATTTTTAACCTCTTGCTGTTATTTTTGCTACTTAAAGCAAAACTTCTGGGGGGGATGACATATATAACGCAGTCTGTCGCTAGAATTAACACAGCAGTGTTTGTCCCCCCGTAACATAGTTTCATTACCTTACCAGTAGGTCTGTTATTTTTCCACTTCCTGTAACAAGGTGACAACGCCTTTCGCTCTGCCGTGAAATTGCACAGAGGCAGATGCATAATGGGATTTGCAGTTTCACCGCAGCTGGAAGACTGGAGTTTGACCTAGAGAATACAAATATGAATGAATCCAGAAAGAAACGGCGGCATTCCATAAAAATTTAACGTGGATGTAACTTTATTGATTCAGACAGAAGAGAATACCTAACCTGGACCCCCCTCCTTCGACACTTTTCACCCACAAGGCAAGACGATCGCTATGGTTAATCCCAGACAATGACTCTATGCCTGTCTGTCCAGATTAATAAAGTTACACCCGCTTCTTCTTTCTGGATTTACTGGTAGTTGGGCCATAAGCCTGGCTTTTGGCCTCCAGCATTCTCAGAGGGTGACCCCGTATTATGGGCTTGCTAGCGGGTACAGGAAGGTGCTTTGCGATGTTGCCGCTAGCCAAAAAAACCTTTATTTTTCCCATGGTCGGTTTTCAATGTCTTCTCATTGCAGGAGTTTCATTACCACCCTAAAGGAAGCGATACCTGCCTGCCTTGTGACTGTTACCCCATTGGCTCCTCCTCGAGGTCATGTGATGCAGATAGCGGACAGTGTTTCTGCCGGCCCGGAGTGATTGGACGCCAGTGCAACAGCTGTGACAATCCGTTCGCTGAGGTCTCGCCAAGTGGCTGTGAAGGTGAGAACCGGTGGGAGGCGCGAAAAACAGCACGAGGGCAGCTAGAGCAGATATAAAGCAACATGTCTGAGGGGTAAAGAGGGGCATGCAAACTACATAGACCTGACTTTCCATAGAAATACAATACAAAGACAAAAACATGTTGGTTGCAGTTGGACGTCAGGCTAACTTTGAACCTGTGGTCCTCCCATTCATGGCAGAGGGAAAGGTTCACTTTAATGGCTCCGTAACCAGCATCTTATAGTTAACTTTGTTTTCACTCCCCCACTTCAATTGTGATTCAAAGCTTACAAGGGCTGCGGACCCTCTCCCTACCCCCTCTGCGTGACCACAGTGGGTGCCTGAGTGACTAATTAAAAAGCATCAGCACTGTCACATGGAAGGTAGGGAAATCAGTCACATGCTACGTAGCTTGTCATATGTCTTTGGTCCAGCAGCTGATCGGAGCAGCAAGGGCGCAATAGAAATGTACTGCTGGTGGTATAAGCCACCATCAATGTAATTCTGTTGCTTTGACCCCTCATGACCCAAGCACGGGTTCATATTAACCCTTGGGTTCATCTTAGCACTCCTATCCCCCATGCCCTGAACCTTAACCTCTGAGATTTTTCAAAACCTGTACTTACCTTGCTCTTGCTGACAGTATTCTGTGCTGGTTGAGCTAAAGAAAGTCGCACATCTGTTTTGTTATTTTTGTACAATGCTTCAAAAAGTTAATCGTCAGTTCCATACAGTACATACATTGCAAGCCGAAGTACATAACCCTATGGCAGATGCTGCTCTATCTTCACTGATGCGTTTCACCTCCACCGGGGCTTAGTCATATCTCTTTTACTTACCTTGATCCAACAGCTGCGGTTCCTCTGTTTGTTTACATCCAGTGCAGGTCTATACTGTCCTGGTCGCACCTGCACATTAGTCCCCCATAGACTTCTATGGGGCTGTGTTCCGAGGCCGGGGACGATTAGAGATCGTCCAATAGAAGTCTATAGGGCTATAATACGCAGGAGTGACCAGGGCAGTGCAGACGTGCACGCGCTGGATGAAAACTAACAGTGAAAACACGGATGTTGGATCAAGGTAAGTATGAATATATGGGAAGAGGGTAGGTTAGGTCAGTTGAAGAGGGCAGTACAGATACGAGGGGAGGCCAATAAGTTCTTACCCTCACCATGATCTAGATGTGCTAGGGATCTGAAATGTTGCAGGTTTATAGGTGGATATCTTAGTAATATGCATGGTAATTTTTGTTTTTGTAGGCCGTGGTAAATTATAGTTAGAGCCAAGAGAAATGGAGTAGGTGTCATGCCGGACATTGTTGAATACCGAGCCGTGATTAGGTTCCTCATTTTTAAGGGAAATCTGCCCAAATGATCCATAAATAGATGTCAGCTGTGTATGGAGAGGATTGTCCATGGGCTATGAATCTCTGCCCCATCCACCTTACTCACCTGACATGGAACCTTCAGGGGCAGAGATTCATAGCCAATGGACAATTCTCTCCATACACAGCTGACATCTCCTCATGGATAATTTGGGCCGATTTCCCTTGAAGATGGAGGAACCTAATCACGGCTCGGTATTCAACTTTGTCCGGCATGACACCTACTCCAGTTCTCTTGGCTCTAACTATAATTCGCCAAAAAGTGCCATGCATATTACTAAGATATCCCCCTATAAACCTGCAACATTTCAGATCCCTAGCACATCTAGATCATGGTGAGGGTAAGAACTTATTGGCCTCCCCTCGTAAGTGCTCTTTGTTTTAATGTGCACTTTTCCTCATAGATATGACTTAGATACACTTTTATGTGTCTTAGTCATAGTATGTGGCAGTGAGCTTTTGGCAATAAGGGAAAATGCTATTAAAGAGGGACTGAGAACAAAAACCACACAGGGCATCTACATTTCCCTGCACTCCATCCAAGATGGAGTTCTCCTTTGATTAAGAATATGTAAGTTAACTTAGAGACAAATTCCTAACATTGTATGGCGTTTTCTATAAAACAGAGTGCTGTGCTATATTATAAACCACAACTCCAGTCATGATGAATCTACAAACACAGTAGAAATATGGCGCAGACAGAGAATGAAGTATCAGCTGCCTTTCCCGGTGAAATGCTCAATGTGGATTGTTGGACTCGGACACCCCAGCAGGTGATGTCACAGCGGTGATGTGATAAGTAACCTGTGTCCCTTTGCCTCACAGTGATATACGATGGCTGTCCCAGAACACTAACATCGGGAGTTTGGTGGCCGAGGACCAAATTTGGACTCCCTGCTGCCGTTCCTTGCCCGAAAGGCTCCCTGGGTGAGTAAAGCAAGGGCTGCAATCCTGAAACCCAAAAAAATGTTTTAGAGTCTATTATGTCATCATCCTCCTCCAGACTGAGAACCAGACAAAATCTGTCCACCCGCTCAACAGATTGCTCCAAATTAGCATTTCACTGCAAATATTTCCAGCAATGTACGCCAGACTCTGAGCAGAACATTGCTAAACATTGCTGACTGCTGCCTACCTTGTTTATGCGTCGCTGTCAGTCTGCGATCAGGGAGCTGGAGAGAAGCCCTGCGGCTTTTTTTACTGTTGTGTGAGACGCCAGGTAATGCGCTAACCTATTATTGTGAAGCTCAGCGCCTCCTGAGCCGCCGCTTGTCTCCGTATGATGGAAGCTCGGAAATATTCTGCAGTTTTATTACTGTGTGCCCCGTCCTCTAGAGTTCACTGAGTCTTTCCAGGTACTTAAATATTCTGTCCAACCTCCCTCCTTACCCTCTCTTCTCTCACCTTCCTATCTTCCTTTTCACTTTACCCTACCCAACTTTTTTTTAATCTCCCCTCCCCTTCTTTTTTTTTTTAAATACTTTGTTCCAATTCTTCCTTTTCTTCATCCTTTTCATTTTGATACCTTTTTTTATTCACTTTATTTATTTCCCTTTCTATCTGCTTATCCCTTCCCCTTCATCCCCCTCTCTTCTTATCACCTTCTGCTTTTCGCCCTCTCCTTTCTCTCCTCTTTGCTTTCATCTTCTCCCTCCCCTCCAATCACTCTTCCTCTACTCTCCCCTCTAATCACTCTTACTCTACTCTCCCCTCCAATCACTCTTCCTCTACTCTCCCCTCTAATCACTCTTACTCTTCTCTCCCCTCTAATCACTCTTACTCTTCTCTCCCCTCTAATCACTCTTACTCTTCTCTCCCCTCCAATCACTCTTCATCTCCTATCTTCTCCCCTCTTCTCATGTTTCCTCTCTCCTCCCCTCTTCTTTTGTCTTCCATTCTCCTTTCCCTTCTCTCCTCTTTCCTATCATTTCCTCTCCTCTTTCCCCCTCACCTCCCTTCTCTCCTCTTTCCTATCTTCTCCTCTTTCCTCTCACCTTCCTTCTCTCCTCTTACCTCCCTTCTCTCCTCTTACCTCCCTTCTCTCCTCTCCCCTCCTCCTGTCATCTCTTCTTCTTTTCCTCTTTCCTCTCCTCTCTTCTTCTCTCCCCTGTCTGCTATCCTTTCCCCTCTGCCTTACTTTTCCTATTCCCTCTCCTCTTCCTATTCTTTCCTTTTTCTCCCCTGCCCTTTCTTTCTTCTTCTCTCCTCTTCTCACCTCTTTGCTGTCTTCCCTTCTCAGTTTTTTCCTCTCTTCCCTTTCCTTTTCTATTCCCTCTCCTTTCCCCTTTGCTTGCCATTCTTCTTCTCTGCCTATTCCATTGCTTTAATCTGCTCTCCCTTTCCTCTTCCCTCCATGTACTTGTCCTCTCCCCTTTGCTTGCCTTTCCTCTCCTCTCACCTTTCCTTTGCTTTGCTTTTAGCTGCTCGATCCTCTCCTCTCTCCTTCCCTCCACTCCACCCCTCTCATCTCCATTCCTTTTCTTTCTCATGTCCTCTACTGCCCCCTCTTGTATTTCACATCATCTCCTGCCCTTTCACTTCCATCCGTTTTACTCCTTTTTACTATCTTTATTCCTCTCTTCCATTCCCCTCTTTCTCCCTTCCTCCCCTTTCCATCTTTTCTATTCTTCTTTGCTTCCTTACACTAATGCAATGATAATATGTGTCTAATGAGAACCCTTATTAAAGATCAACAGTTTGTGAGAATCAGGGTTCACCGTGTGGTTTTAATTGGTATTTTTCCTCTCCACCCCGTGTCCCGTCTCCACTTTCCTTTCCACATTATTCAGGCATAAGAGGAAGAGGTGAGGATTTGAAATACTAATTACGTGGCTTCCTGACTACATGGTGTTTTACTTTACAATGAACTTGATAAACTCTCCTGCATCCAGCACCCCTAAATTCTCTTGCCTTGCCAACCTTCCCTACAGCTCAGTTATGAAATGTGTTTCAGCCATTCCTTACTAACCTGCTTCCTTAACTATTCCCATCCAAGAGTAAAGAGTTACATTTGAGTGGAAAGTTAAGAATTATAAAAAAACACTTTTGCCAGGTGTGAAACATCAGCATTTAAATTGGTGCAGAGCACACGGACTACCTATTGGGGGGCACCAAATTGAATGTGAGTCTTTACCTTATTTAGATCGCCATTCTGCTCTGTATATCCCTTTGGGAAAGTGTTCCCTGATTCTGAGTGTAAGAATCGCACTCTAGACCGGAATCTCAATTAATGTACTTCAGTGGATGCTGTAAAGACCTGCGGATGGCGCCGCATAAATCAAGGGATAGAAGAATAGGCCGCCAGCACACCAGTGGCCCACTTCATCGTCCCGTCTTTGACATGGGATCACATACAAATGCATCATTTCGAAACTGTATTTGGTTCCTTCGTCACACTATTTTTGCCTGATGATGGAACCGCATAGGGTTCCGAAACATTGCATTTGTATGTGATCCCATGTTTATCCAAGATCAAATAAAGACGGGACGATTAAGTGAACCATCTGGACCATAAGCTGGTGGCTTATTCCTCTATTCCCTGATTCGGAGTCCCACCCTCTGTAGCTGGAAGAGACGAATGCTGCAGCTCGGAGTCACATGGCAAGAGGCCGCAGGGCTGTGAAAAGCAGGTTGATTCCATTTTTTCATGGATTCCGTAAACTGAATGGACGATCTCACTGTAGCACATTACACCATGATCAGTTTATTCTTTGATTTTACGTGTCTGGTGTTTTTGCTTTCCACTCAAAAAGCTTTAATACTAGGGTGGGCATAGCCTTCCGAAATCTGCCCGGATCTCACAGAAGCTTGCGCTTTGAATGCTGCCTTTCCAGCTTGCTGCGACTCGTCATGCGTATGCACTTCTGCAGCGATACAAAGGGTCCTTTATTTGAAGTCAACCTAACTTTCCCCCGTGTCCTCCAGGGGCTGCGATCCGCCACTGCGATGAGGTTAAGGGCTGGATGGAACCGGACCTGTTTAACTGCACTTCTCCGGCATTCATGGAACTCTCTGCACTGGTAAGTCAAAGCGTAGGGAATGTGACAACATTCGCCAGCTACAGTCTACCCTGTGCCAAGGGCAACCCTATTACTGGCCACGTATGAGGGTTTTTTTTTTTAGCTGTTTTAACTGGATTTTGATGGCAATAAACAATCGATTAGTTCAAGGCAACCTGCCAACGACTCTACTATATAAATCTATAAACTGTTGGTGGTACTTTTTCTTGGTCCATTTGATATTTTTTGTAATCAAAAACTGGCTTTAAGGGACTTTAATGAAATGTTGCAGTCTGTAAGCCAATATATAAAGATGCACGCAGAGATGGCTTTAAGTTGTGTTTTTGGCTAAAGCTGGAATCCAGGTACAAAGACTTTCATATAAGCATATTCGTCAATGACCATTATTGATATAAATCCACTTTGTGTGCACCAATGACCAGTTATTACCTTGGAAAAGTAGAAGTGACATCATCACTGTACTGCATATTGCCTGTGCAGAGAGCAGAGCTGTCTCCACCCACTACAGGCTGCCTGCAGAAAACTACAGGAGGGGCAGAGACAAGACCAGTCACTCTGGACAAGGAGAAAGAGCAGCAGTGAGCGGTCTTTATTACAGAAGGGGGCGGAGACTAGACCAGTCACCTTGCACAAGAAGAGAGAGCAGCAGTGACTGGTCTTTATTACAAAAGGGGGCGGAGACTAGACCAGTTACCTTGCACAAGAAGAGAGAGCAGCAGTGACTGGTCTTTATTTCAGTAGGGGTTGGAGACAAGACCAGCTACCCTGCACAAGGAGAGAGTGCAGCAGTGACCGGTCTTTACATGACAGATGTTCTAACCCTTCCACACACTGAGTGTTTGGTCCATCTTTCTTTATCTTGAGGTTCCCCTTTCAGTTTCTGCAGTTGAATGTGGTTATTAATGGGGTAAGCTAAAGCCATGTGTTGTGTTACCCTTCAGCTGGAGCGCTTGGAGAGGAACGAGATTGAGCTTAACACAATTGAGGCCAAGAAGCTGTCCCTGCGTCTATGCTCAGTGACCGACCACATGGAGCAGTACTTTGGAAATGATGTTCACACTACGCACCGCCTGCTGTCACACCTCATGCAGTTTGAGAACAAACAAGAAGGATTCGGACTAACCGCTACTCAAGACGCCCAGTTCACTGAGGTGAGGTCGGCTGGAGTCCTGAACACAGGGGCGATGGTCATACCATTGTGTGGTCCGCCATTAATCATCTGCCTATTGTCATGGCCCTTATGGCAAAATCTTCATTTTTAGGATCAATGGCCTAAAGGGAACCTGTGGCCAGGCTATGCACATTCACATATTTGCATATTCTTAACAAGCAGCATAAAAATTAGGTTTTGGAGCATTTAATTGTCAGTTCTTCTGGTCCTCTTTATGCTGCTCAGTTCACTCTGCTCCCCCCATACCTCCTGCACTGTGTTCACTTGAGCTATTAGAAGGCTTTTGAGTCACTGCTAGAAGAGAAGAGCAGGATAGGCTGAGCTGCTGAGTCCCTGCTTGGAGGGGGGAACAGGGAAGGTTGAGATGCTGCGTCACTGCTAGAATGGGGGAGTAGGGGGAGTTCAGCTGCTAAGTCAATCCTAAGATGGTAGAACAAGAAATGCTGAACTGCCGAGTCGTGACTGGGGGAGAAGAAGGGTAAGCCGAGCTGTTGAGTCAGTGCTGTGTGGGGGAAACAAAGCTACTGTGCCACTGCTAGGAGAGGGAGCAGAACTGCTCTATTAATGCTGGGTCAGTGAACGGCGCTACTGAATCACTGCTGGGAGAGCTGAGCTGCTGAGTCAATCCAAAGAGGGTAGAGCAAGAAGAGCTGAGCTGCTGAGTACTACTGGGTGAGCAGAAGGGTAAACTGACCTGTTGAGTCAGTGCTGTGCGGGGGGAAACACAACTACTGAGCCACTGCTTGGAGAGGATGCAGAACTGCTCTATTAATGTTGGGGCGGTAAACGGAGCTATTCAGTCACTGCTGGGAGGGGAAACCGGGAGAGCTGAGCTGCTGAGTCACTGCTAGAATGGAGGAATATGGTGAGTTGAGCTGCAAAGTCAATCCAAAGAGGGTAGATCAAGAAGAGCTGAGCTGCTGTGTCACTACTGAGGGAGCAGAAGAGTAAGCTGAGCTGTTGAGTCATTGCTGGGTGGGGGGAAATATAGCTACTGAGCCACTGCTAGGAGAGGGACCAGAACTGCTGAACTAATGTTTGGTTGGTAAACAGAGCTTCTGAGTCACTGCTGGGGCGGGAAACTGGGAGAACTGACGAACAACTTCAGTGCTTCTGATTACCCTAATATACAAGTCTCTAGATCAGCTTACAGAAGTGTGCTTATGTTATAGGCAAGGGGGCCATGTCTCTCTGTAGTGCCTGTATGTGTTGCTCTTTTTTTTTACCATAGATCTTGCTGGAGACCCTTTCTCCCTGTAGGACTTCAGGAAGACTGGGCCTTCATTGAAATCAATAGAAAAGAGGCAAACATAAGACGTATGTTGGCTTCTCGGGGTAGAAAAGTGGCAATTGGCCCATTGTAGGGTTATCATTTGTTGTAAGGTCTCTGTTATAAATTTGGGTGATCAAGAGAGCAACTAAGGGCGTTTGGGCCGATGATCACAGAAGTCCACCTACTCTTTCATTTCATGCTCCCAAAATTCATGAAAACTTTCACAGCTGAAAAAACTCCAATGCAGCATGCATTTCACCTGCTTCCTCTTATAATGTATTTAATGTCAGCTGACCTGCTTTCTGTTGTAGAACGTGCTCAAGGCCGGGAGCTCTGTCCTCATGCTTCCTAACAGGGAGCACTGGGAAACCCTGGTACATAGCGAGAGAGGCAGCGCTGGGCTCATGGAGCTGTTTCGGGAGTACACTGGCACTCTGGCCCGTAACATGAAGCTCACCTACCTGAACCCTGTTGGACTGGTGACTCCGAACATCGGTAAGTGTTGAGCAGATATTTTTTTTTCTTTGTGCAGCTTTTACAGTTGTCATTATAGGTTTATGACAGGCACTCGTTAAATACCAAATTCAGTTCACACTTTAGTTTTTGATAGAAGATTTTACTCTTCCCAAGTCTATCAAATTTTTGTTGCTGTCACTTGAACCCATTAAGTAGAATTCCCTTCACTTCCTGTCCCTGTGACAGCAGGATCAGAAATGAGGGGTGCCGTTATCACTGAGACAGAAAGGCTCAAAAGGTAATACAGGAAGAGCTGGTGTTGATGGACTTCCAAAGTGCTTCTTTCAGCACGTCTGTGGGAATGTAAAAGCTGCTGAAGCAGGTCAACTGCCCCTGTAGTAATTTCTGAATGATTTTTAGAAGTGTTTCAATTAATGTCAATAGAACGCTGCGTTTGCCCATCAATGTTTGTAGACACTGGCCCTAAGACGTGTTCATAATAAAATTCAACTTCCTGGTAAGGAGTCTCTCATTTTTAAAGGAGAACTATGGGGTCAGTGTTTTTCCCCATAGTTCTCCTTAGGGTAACGGGAGGACACAAACTAGCATCCTCCCGTCACCCTAAGCTCAATATACCGCGAGCTACAGCTCCCTATATACTGAGACGCCGCAGCTGGAGCGGATCCCGACTTAGACGACGGGATCGGCCCAGCTGCGTGAGTGACAGCTGGTTCTGCCTATCTAGAGGCAGAGCCAGCTGTCCCCGCCCCCTCCCCCGTCCGTTCCGCCAGTCAGCGCTGGCAGATCGGAGCGGGGAGAGGGGAATCCAGCCCCTCCCACTGTCACGGCAGAGAGCCGTGACAGGATCGAGAGGTGAGCGAACGCCGGTATGTGTTCGCTCACCTCCCGATCTACTGAGCCGACCTGTGACAGTCTCATTGTCACAGGTCGGCTAGAACTATGAGGTGAGTGGAAATCACTCGTCTCATAGTTCTCCTTTAAAGCTGAAGTTGATAATCAGTCATGGAATATGGCTTGTTTTACATACCCTCTAGGTTTTCTTCTGTTATATAAGTGAGCTTTAGCTGGTCTGATGAAGTAATTCTTCATTGCATCGTATTGTATTGTTGTATTGTATTGAGTATCATCTCACTGTGTCACCTTTTCTCTTTGTTGCAGTTGTAAATATTGAACGTGTGGACAATCAAATCCCCCCCAGAAGGCATTTCCCCAGATATCACAGCAGTCTGTTCCGTGGACAGACCCCATGGGATCCCCATACTCACGTGGTGCTGCCTGCTTCTGTCCTAAAGCCACCAAAGGTGGAAGGTAATGATGTCACACAGTGCCTGATAACTGATTAGACATGTAAGCTGCGGAAAAAAATTGGTGCGGATATTTCGTTATTTCAGGATTCGGATCCGAAATAAAATTTGGTTCGAGTTTCGGATGAAATCCAAATTTTCATTAGTTTCAGATGAGTTTACGAACATTTGTTGCGAATACCACAGAACACCATATACAGATCTTAATACTAAAGCGGAATCTCCTAGACCAGAATGGCATTCAGGATCCGAATTTACGAATACCATTTGGGAGCTCCAGAAAGCAATATGGGTCTGGGAGCCATATTAAAGCTGAGGCTCCCAGACCCGAATGGCTCTCAAATGCTATTCGGAAATCGGACTCTATTCGGGTCTTGGAGCATCAGTTTTAGTATTATGTATATATAAGTAGTATTCTATAATACGAGCGAATATTCGTAGCGGCAACATATATATTCGTAGGGACCCATATATACATAAAACTAAAGCTGAGGCTCCCAGACCCGAAGGGCATTCGGGAGCTCGGATAGTTCGGATAGCATTCGGGATCATTCGGATGCATTAAAACGAAAAACACACCTGATTGACCAAAAAAGTCACATGTCCGATTCAATTTAGTTTTTGGACGGGATCCGACTTTCGCATTTGAACGCATTTGGATGCATTGGAATTCGGAAATTCAGATGTGTCCAGATTTCGGAAAATTTGTACGAATTTTGATACGGAACTAAACGAATCGCACGTGTCTATAACTGATTGTTAGGGGCAGTGAGCCGGGGTCAGATATGACTGCAGGGGGCTCTCCCACCATATATAAACAAGGTTTTATCTTGAGGTTTCAGGAAAACATAAATAGTGGGAGACTATTATTTGAGATTTTATTATTATTGAGACTAGTACAGCTCTGTAAGGGTTTATAAATATGATTCTGTTATCCTGTCATGTTACAAATGCAAGGACTGCCATTGATGCCTTCCTCCTAGTTACCTGGCTGCCAATACTTTTTGAGCCACTAACCCGTACATTTGTGGGTGAGAAAAGTCAGAAGTCCTTATCTGCGTACCTGCTCTGAGTCAGCAAGTCAACCTATACAGGGTCAGCGATGACAGCCTCCATGTTTCTCTAATGTTTCTGGTAATAGATTTTTTTTCTCTTTTAAAAGCCCCCCCAACAGTTCTACCAACTCCAACCAGCCCTGAAAGTAACTTAACGACTGCTGCTCCCCCACCAAAAAGAGTGATCCCTGATCCGGAGCCCACCGCCACCATCCTTGTCCTGCTCATCTACCGAACACTCGGGGACCTGCTTCCAGCCAAATACAGCACAGATAAAAGGAACCTCAGGTGAGATAGTCCCCATCTGCTCCACAGGCCCCGGGAGGGACGCACAGACTGACATGTACTTCCTGATCTGCATTTCAGTATTGACAGTTTTATTGATTATTAGTTTTGAGGTAGACCTGAACTCAAGAAGTGAAGATTTGCTGTGTTATAGGGAACATCTAGATATGTTAAATTCACATTTTGTCTTAAATTCTTCCTGAAACAAAGCAGTGTGCCTCTCTGGTATGCGAGTGTGCCTCATCACTTCTGTACCTACAGCCTCATAGCTGTATATCTGCAGTGTGAGACCTGAGGCACCGCTGCCTCTGACTGCTAGTCTCAGGAGATTTGTAATGAGATTTAATGATGCCACTAATGTGCTGCACAGTGTTCTCCATGCTGGAGGCTCTGATATAAGGAAACAAAGCCCGGCCTCTACCAAGATGGCCGCCTCCGTACAGAGACACAGTGCAGAACAATCTCCCTTATTGACCGAGCACTGTATACTGTACAGGCAAACTGTTCAGCATACTTTTGTCTTGCCTGAAGAAGGGACTGCCTGGTCCCAAAACGTGGCTTTGTGCATGTGACATCATGCTCAGTCAATAAAGGAGATTGACTGCTATCTACAAATGGAGTGCGAGTGACTTTATAGTAGGGATGCACCGATACCGATACCAGTATCGGTGCCAATACCGAGTATTTGGGTGAGTACTCGTACTCGCCCAAATGCTCTGATACCTAGCACGAGTACTTCCTGTATCAGGAAGCCGGGCAGTGCATCATTACACGCTGCCCGTTTTCCTGATTGGCCGGGAAACGGCTCCATGCTCTCTCGTCACTTGTGATGAGAGAGCATGGATCCGACTTCCCGGCCAATCAGGAAGCCGGGTAGCATGCAATGACACGCTGCCCAGCTTCCCGATTGGTCAGGAAGCTAGCAAATCCGGGAGCCGGGCGCCGTGTAATGACGCAGCGCCCGGCATTCTGATTGGCCAGGAAGCCGGCGTCATGCTCCCTCGTCATCTCATGAATCATAATATTAAGAAAGTGACCTTAAAGCATTAGTTTGTATTGCTTTAGAAAAAATGTGGCCTGCCCCTTTAAGAAAAAGTATCGGTAATGGGTATGCGCGAGTACTTGATCAAAAGTATTGGTACTCGTACTCGGTCTTAAAAAAGTGCTATCGGTGCATCCCTACTTTATGGTATTTTGCATTTTGATGTGCGGAGGCATTCGCTGTCACTTTCGGCACCCCCCATTTTTCATTTGGGCTTTATCCGGTCAGGAGTGCGATTGGATCTACTACATTTTGACAGTGCAGAACAAGGTACGGCTGGTCAGTAATGGGGAGCTGCAGGGAGATCACATACAGTCCTGGTGACTAGTCCTTTACCTGCCTTTTTTCTTTGGGCACAGCTTCCAGAGTTCAGGTCTTCCTTCAAGAAACCCTGTCATGAGAGACGTTGGGCTGCTATTACTGAACTTCCAACATATTACTTACTTGGCTGTTGTGTTGATTCTTTGACTTTCCAAGTCATTGACTCAAACAAGCATGAGTTGCTTCATATGCTGCATGCTTGTTCTTGGTCAGTAGCCCAGCAGGCATTGTAATTAGACACAGCCAGGCAACAAGGACACAGCTTCCACAGTACAGGTCCTCTTTATATTAACCTATTTTTTTCCCTGCATGGGCAAAGCACAGCAGGTTCCCTTTAACAAAAGTGTTTGCTATATAGGAAGCTAACGGATGGTTCAGCTCAGCTACCTCTGTCCAGAACTAAAATATCAACCTGTTATGCTGCAGTATAATTATACAGTGCGATTAATATATTTATATATTATTTGTATTATTATTATATATACTTTTTGTTTCTTTTAAGGCTTCCCAAGAATCCAGTGATAAATTCACCCATCGTGAGTGTGGCCATCCTCAGAGATCAGACCTTTATCGATGGAGACCTGGAGGCACCTCTAATATTAGACTTCCAGCTGCTGGAAACAGTGAACAGAAGCAAGCCCGTCTGCGTACAGTGGAACCAGTCCATCCAGTACGTCTTCATCCTCTTATATCTCTCCCGGCCCAGCAGAACATCTACTGACTTTATATCTTCTGCACTCTCTGTAACAGGACAGACCCACAACAATGTCTGCACCACACAATCAGACCACAGCCAGCAATACATTCACAATATCTAAACCCAAAAACAACATTTTCCTATATTGCAGCTTACCAGTCCTTAGATGTGGTGTCTGCATTAGTTTGCTTTTTTGCAGGCTAAGTACATTTTCCAGAATTCTGGTGTCCTTGTAACTCCAAGCACAGAACATATTTTCAGTTTTCCCACCTACCTTCCGTGATCTACAAAAGAAGGCCTCACTATGTAATGGAGAGGAGGAGTGGAGGTGGGATTAGTAGTCCAAATCAGGATAGCAGCCTAGGGTAGCACTCTGCTCTTCCATAGAGTGAGTGTTGTCACCCAGGTGAGGTGAGTGTTGTCACCCAGGGACAGGAAGTGTGTTATTTAAAAGCTAACTAGGTGAAAAAACCTCATAAAGAAAAGTAATGCAGCCAGCACATCTAAGGACTGGTAAGCTGCAATGTATTACTTGTTTTTTGTTTTGGGTTTGGACTATACACGGTTGGGTATACACTTTAGCGTAAATCTGAGCTTCATCTGCAGGGAGTGAAAGGTGACAGATTTTGTTCAGATTCTCTTCAAGCAAAAGCCGGATTGTTGTCCATTACAAACCATTTTACAGTTACATCATTTTTGGGAGCTATTGGGTGCTTATTGCACTTGACTGTCATTTGCAGACTGCTCAATAAACCAACTTACTCTCATTGTAAAGGTCATAGAGCAAAACTTTATTCGGAAACACAAAGTACTAAGTCCTCCTAGAACTCATCATCATCATCTCCTTATTCTCTTTGTTTTTAGACTAGACTCCCCAGGAAGCTGGGCAGTGAAGGACTGCGAGATGGTCTTCCGGAACACAACACATGTGCGCTGCCAGTGTTCCCGGTTTGGGAGTTTTGGTGTTCTTATGGACGGATCACACCGAGAGGTAAATTCTAAACAGAAATCCCCGATGGCCCTTAGGGGGCAGCTAAGTGTTTTGGGTTTCCTTCACTGAATCTCAGCTACATTGGTCCCTAGTAGTGATGAACCTGGGCTTCGTGCCCACACTAAGCCCAGGCCCGGCTCAATCAGTTTTAACAGGCAAAGGAAGGGGGGGGTCCCCTGCAAATGCCGCTCTTTATTGGTCCGAGAATGGAGTTGGTTGTCACAGTTGTGAGCGGGCATAGACAAACTCAGGCGAACCAAGGTTTACATCAAAGCCACGCTCATCACTAGTCCCCAGTGCTTAAGCAGGTGAGAGGCTGCGGCTAGTGATTGATCAATTGCCCCTCACTGGACGGCATGGTGGCTGGGACACGGTGACAGTACTAGTTAGGTAATCTCGATCCTCCTGCAACTGGTTATTCTAACAGGATTGTGTGAAATGTTTTCGCCATACACCAGTTGTAGTAGACGATAATAGACCTGAAGGCAAACCGCCTTCTAAACACACAGTGGTAGCAGCATTACTGTGACCCGTAGCAGGTCTCCTGTAAAGAGACGCTGACACTTTGCCAATTCAGCCCACCCCCAACTAGGTATATTCACTCATCCCTGCTGCCTCCCTGAGTCCTCGCTTTGTGGCCCATGGGCTATAAGCAGCGCTTTGGTGCTTGTTATGTGGCCCTTGGACCCCAGCAGACTAGTGGGAGCGGGAACATTGATTTGTAAAGGGGTATAGCAGTGTTCTAACCTCATATAACATGTCCCCAGTCTCTCACTGTCTCCTGCAGTATTTCTTCAGTCTTGACTTTCCTATAGTATATCTGTAGTTTCTGACAGGGTCCACAGTTGAGGCGCCCCAATAACTCGCAAGTTGACAAACTTTTAACCAACTCCCAGGTATGGTGAAGGATGTATTCTTGTCATGTGACTGTACTCAAGCCAGTATATGGCCAGGCCGGAACACTGTCACATTGGGGGGGGGTCAGTAACATCCACCCATGTAAGCTCCAACACCAGCCAACACTGGCGCTTACTCTGCAGTGGTGCTGGTGGTCAATACTGATCACTTGGGCAAAGTCTTGGATACGTGAATGCATGTATTTGTTAGGTTCAGCAACACCCACATGTATAGGTGCAGTTTCTCTTTAAGCGGTGCAATACTTGTTTAATGTATACGTATCTATTGTTTGTCCATGCAGCAACTGGAGGGAGATCTGGAGACGTTGGCCATTGTCACATACACGTGTCTGACCATCTCGCTGGTGGCCCTTCTGACAACATTTGCAATCCTGACATCTCTTAAGGGGCTGAAAACCAACACCCGGGGCATCCATTCCAACATCGCTATGGCACTCTTCTTCTCCGAGCTGGTCTTTCTGCTGGGTATCAACAGCACAGAAAGCGAGGTGAGATGCAGATTTTATGCAGCATGAGGTATAATTAGCGGTGACTACTGCACAACACACACAGGAACCATGGGGAACAGAAGTAGCCCCCCTCCAGAAGGAAGGACAGTGTCAGCACCAATTCAGAGATGATTGGAGGATCTACAGCCGAGTGATACACAAATAAGATACATTGTTGTTCGTAGATAAGATACTTGAATGTATTTTTAAGGTTTAACTCCTGAGTTTGGCGTCACTTTAATTAATGAACCTTAAAAGAGAACTATGGGGTAAGTGTTTTTCCCCATAGTTCTCTTAACGGTCACGGGAGGACATACACCAGCGTCCTCCCGTGACCCAAAGCTCAGTATATCGTGAGCTATAGCCCGCTGCATACTGAGACCGCCGCAGCCGGGACGGATCCCGACATTACTGTCTGGATCCACCCAGCTGCGTGAGTGACAGCTGGCTCTGCCTATCTAGAGGCAGAGCCAGCTGTACCCGCCCCCTCCCTCGTCCCTTCATCAAGTCAGTGCTGGAGGATCGGAGACGGGAGGGGGCAATCCCTGCGGGGCAGCGGTGACTGACAGTCACGGCTCTCTGCGGGGACAGGATCGAGAAGTGAGCGAGCGATGGTATGCGTTTGCTCACTTCCTGATCTATTGAGCCGACCTGTGACAGTTTCATTGTCACGCGTCGGCTCGAACTATGAGGCTGAGTGATTTTCACTCGCCTCATAGTTCTCCTTTAACTCACAATAATCTGTATATGAAGGAAACTAAATGCACTGTGTTAGTAATATTCTCCTCCATCCTCAGTTCCTCTGCACCGTCATCGCCATCCTGCTGCATTACTTTTTCCTGTCCACCTTCGCCTGGCTCTTTGTGGACGAGCTTCACATCTACCGCATGCAGACCGAAGTAAGGAACATAAACTTTGGCGCTATGAGATTCTACCACGCCATTGGTTGGGGCGTCCCGGCCATTATTACAGGTGAGCTGCACGTCATTAGGGGCTGTGAAACATATGCTCGCCTAAAAAGCGATATTTCAACTATGGATGGATTTTGGTGGCAATATATCTGCCTATTTAAAAGAGAACTATGGGGGTAATCTTTTTATCCCATTGTTCTCTCTAGGGTCACGGGAGGTCATATACTAACCTCCTCCAGGGACCCAAAGCTCAGTATATAGCGGGCTATTGCCTGCTCTATACTAAGAGTGCCGCTGCCGGACGGATCCCGACAATACTGTGGAGATCCACCCAGCTGCGTGAGCAACAGCGGCCTCTGCCTATCTAGTAGTTTCTTTTTGAACATCTGCTGGGAAAATAACATTGACTTAAATATTTCATCATTTCAATGACTGGTCCTTGCAGGCTTGGCAGTGGGACTGGACCCAGAAGGTTATGGAAATCCAGACTTCTGTTGGATCTCGATTCATGATAAGCTGGTGTGGAGTTTTGCCGGACCCATCGCTGTAGTGATTTTGGTGAATATTCTTTCATTCAAGAAAATGTTTATTTTGTTTTACAATTCGCTGCAAGTTTCAAGTACAAAAGAGGCATACATTTACACGTGTTGGTGTGACAGTAATACTAGGAAGCCCCGTCTTCAACTATACTCTCCGTACTTCCCGGGGGGCACTATACAGTGATTGTGTGTCTAACAGTTGCCAATAAACATTTATGAACTATTGAACTAGTACAGGGGGGGGAAGGGGAGGGAATAGGGTTCAGCATAACATCGTAGGGGGGAGATCTGGGAGGGAGTCAATCCCGCTGTGAGAGTATGAGGTTGGGTGCCCTCACCCTGAATTGCCCTCACCCAGAGTGCTTGGTGAATATTCTTATTAGCACACAATGTAATCATGAAGAACTTTTCTTTAGCCCCAACTGATACTTTGTAACAATTCTCCTCTCCGTTGTGTCTTCTTCAGCTGAACGGCGCCATGTTCCTTATGGTAGCCAAACTCACCTGCTCACCCGGACAGAAGGAGGCCAAGAAGACGTCCGTCCTGTAAGTCCTTTGTTTCAGACCATTTATATCGCCTGTCCTACTCTTCTACTGCCCACAACGACTGTTCAGATTCTTGTATTTTCTAAATCACAGCAGGGTTCTGATTGGTCACTGTGGATTGTACTTTGGAAGAACAGAGGGGCTCCATTTTGAGAATGAGAGATCTGTGTGTTGCCCAGTGTAACCAATCAGGTTCTTGTATGAACCTCCATTAGAGAAATGACCCCCTGCGGTATGATTGGTTCAGATTGGATAAAGGAGACTTGTATTTTACTTAAAGAGAATCTGTCACTTTGTCCCACTGATACTCGGTGTCGCTGCACTTTGTTGTTCTGCCAGAGCCCTGGGAAATACCCGGTCCTTCCAGGAGAATTTTTCCCCTTCCTTCCCAGATGTAGTGTTTAGGCCAGAGAGGCCAACATGTAGTGAAGGGGAGTAGATTGTATACTTGTGTGACTCTGACACAAAGCTTCTACAGGAATTAGACCCATGGCTCTGACATATGAACAATGTGGTAGGAGAGCATGGCAAAAGGTCATTATCACTGGGTTGGGGGGGAGCTTCAAGAGAACCTGTCACGCCCCCCTCAATGGGCAAACTTCCGTTAAATTAGTATAGCTGAGGATATCTCTCCCTGCTCCTATAGCCGAGCATATCGATCTTCCTGCTCCTATAGCTGAGCATATCTATCTTCCTGCTCCTATAGCTGAGGATATTGATCTTCCTGCCCCTATAGCTGAGGATATCGATCTTCCTGCTCCTATAGCTGAGGATATCGATCTTCCTGCCCCTACAGCAGAGGATATTGATCTTCCTGCCCCTATAGCTGAGGATATCCATCTCCCTGTCCCCTGTAGCTGATGATATTGATCTTCCTGCCCCTATAGCTGAAGGTTTCTATCTTCCTGCCCCTATAGCTAAGTATATTGATCTTCCTGCTCCTATAGCTGAGGATATCGATCTTCCTGCCCCTATAGCTGAGGATATCTATCTTCCTGCCCCCATAGCTGAGGATATCTATCCTCCTGCCCCTATAGCTGAGGATATCCATCTCCCTGTCCCCTGTAGCTGATGATATTGATCTTTCTGCCCCCATAGCTGAGGATATTGATCTTCCTGCCCCTATAGCTGAAGGTTTCTATCTTCCTGCCCCTATAGCCGAGGATATCTATCTTCCTGCTCCTATAGCTGAGCATATCTATCTTCCTGCCCCTATAGCTAAGTATATTGATCTTCCTGCTCCTATAGCTGAGCATATCTATCTTCCTGCCCCTATAGCTAAGTATATTGATCTTCCTGCTCCTATAGCTGAGCATATCTATCTTCCTGCCCCTATAGCTGAGCATATCTATCTTCCTGCCCCTATAGCTGAGCATATCTATCTTCCTGCCCCTATAGCTGAGGATATTGATCTTCCTGCCCCTATAGCTGAGGATATTGATCTTCCTGCCCCTATAGCTGAGGATATCGATCTTCCTGCCCCTATAGCTGAGGATATCTATCTTCCTGCCCCTATAGCTGAGGATATCTATCTTCCTGCCCCTATAGCTGAGGATATCTATCTTCCTGCCCCTATAGCTGAGGATATCGATCTTCCTGCTCCTATAGCTGAGGATATCTATCTTCCTGCCCCTATAGCTGAGGATATCTATCTTCCTGCCCCTATAGCTGAGGATATCTATCTTCCTGCCCCTATAGCTGAGGATATCGATCATCCTGCTCCTATAGCTGAGGATATCTATCTTCCTGCCCCTATAGCTGAGGATATCTATCTTCCTGCCCCTATAGCTGAGGATATCTATCCTCCTGCCCCTATAGCTGAGGATATCTATCTTCCTGCCCCTATAGCTGAGGATATCGATCATCCTGCTCCTATAGCTGAGGATATCTATCTTCCTGCCCCTATAGCTGAGGATATCTATCTTCCTGCTCCTATAGCTGAGGATATTGATCTTCCTGCCCCTATAGCTGAGGATATCGATCTTCCTGCTCCTATAGCTGAGGATATCTATCTTCCTGCTCCTATAGCTGATGATATTGATCTTCCTGCCCCTATAGCTGAGGATATTGATCTTCCTGCCCCTATAGCTGATGATATTGATCTTCCTGCCCCCATAGCTGAGGATATCGATCTTCCTGCTCCTATAGCTGAGGATATTGATCTTCCTGCCCCTATAGCTGAGGATATTGATCTTCCTGCCCCTATAGCTGAGCATATCTATCTTCCTGCCCCTATAACTGAGGATAGCCATCTCCCTGTCCCTTGTAGCTAAGTATATTGATCTTCCTGCCCCTGTAGCTGAAGGTTTCTATCTTCCTGTCCACAGTGACCAATCAAGACTTTTGCACCCGGTGCTTTTCAAAGCATTTCATTGGATGCCAGCTTGGAAATCTTGCATGTCTATAGAAACACTGAGCATGTATATTGTATAAATATCTGTGTGTACTGTAAAGGAACCGAGTGTGCGAACGATATACCGGAGCCAGTACTGTATAAGCAGTCCGTCTGTTTTTTTAAAGAAGAATTCATTTTTATTTATTTAGATTGATTATTATTGTATATATCTTCTATGACTTGTCACACGTATACATTGATAGATGGGACCCCCACCCATGGTGTTATTTCTGTTTGTGTTAAAGGGGTTGTCCACCTTCAGTTGACTTTACTGATTTGTTTGTATGAGCCAAACTTTAAATCGGAATTGAAGGCAAACATCTAAATTCACAGATAATGTAAGTTTGAGGTCTTACCTGCCAGAATGATTGTATTCAGAACCTTTTCTAATTCAGACATCCCTGGGCGACAGCACTATCAGGATGTGACCTCACCTTTCTCTAATGCACACCCACCCCAGCCTGTCATTGGAAATTTAAGAGAAGCCAAACACCGATGAAGTCAAAGTAGACCTAACGGCCAACTTTTTTTTTTAACGTTTTAATCGGGTTTTAATTGCCGTTTGTATCCTATGAGAATATTTCCCCCCACTTTGTGTACCAAAGGCACCACAGGAAGTCAGAGGAAATCTCTCTATAGCAGGGGGGGGGCAAACTGGTCCTCCAACTGTGGTGACGCTACAAATTCCATCATGTATCTGGCTCTGAGAGTCATGGCTGTCAGTGTTGCAATGCCTCATGGGACTTGTAGTTGCACCACAGTGGGAGGGCTGGAGGAGATCCCCTGTTAAAAAAAAGTTTTCACACAAATACCCCCCCCCCCCCCATTGGTAGCCTTTCCCCCTCCCCTGTATCCGTGACATCTGTAACATGTTAGATTTCCCATCAATTTTTTTGTTTCGATGATAATGGTCACCAGGAAAATAGAGAGACTGAATCTCCCCAGCTGACTGCATGAGAATGTGCTGACAAGGAATGTGTTGATAGCAGTACAGGGCAGAGCAGTGGTGTCACTAGGATTGTGCGGTGGTGCAGGCCACACCTGGGTGACACCATTGGAGGGGTAAACGCCTCTGCAAAGTCGGGCACTCGGTCATGGACCCGAGAGCCCAACAGTTGCTTGAGTGGGGCACCTGGCAACATACCTCATCCTGCCGGGTGAATGTCCTTTCTTCTCTCTGCCGGCGTCCATCACCAAGATAGCTGCCGGCAGGTAAGAGCGCACCTAATGACCTAATTAATCTGCTTCTTTTCTTTTCAATGTCCAAAAAGCACGCTGGCAGGTGGGGAGAGGACAGTGCTGTATTCCGTCTACACTTTATAACCTAAACAGGAGGACAGCTGTAGTGAAACTACAGGGCACATGCAAGACTCTGACAGGCAAAGGCATGACTTCTAAAGGCAGATGCATGATGGAATTTGTAGTCTCACCACAGCTGGAAGGCCGAATTTTGGCTTCCCCCCCAGCTGTAAAAGAGAAAGTGGTGTCACCCGCCAACCATTGTTATGTTAATCTCCAAACTGGATGGACTGGAATACAAGTGGTTTGGCCAGTATAACAGGTCGCGTACATGTATTTCCTCTATGTATTGAGCTGTTTGCCTGGAGTTGCGCTGCGATAGGAAGACAGATTTTAGGTAATTGCGATACAAATGGCTCCTTACCCGGACTGATAGCGAAATGTTTACATTTGCCAAGAAGTCAGCTCAGAGTGGAACACCCCTTTAAGTAGCCTCCTGTACCCTGCATGCTACAGAATGTATTCCCTGTTGGTGGAAATACAGAAGATATGTAGCAGTGTTCTCTTTTCCTAGTGTAATCTGTATGTCTGTGCTCTCTGCACCCTTCTTCCTGTCTCCCTGTAGCATGACTTTGCGAAGTTCCTTCATTCTCCTCCTGTTAATCAGCACTACCTGGCTTTTCGGGCTTCTGGCTGTTAATAACAGCATTCTGGCCTTTCACTACCTCTATGTTCTCCTCTGCAGCCTGCAGGTAAAAAAAATGTTCATTTAAAGGGTCACTTCATCCTAAACCAGTATGTCATTTAAGGGTGGACGCTTGCAGCTTGAATCACCCGCTGTAATAAAGTGTCTCTCCGATTTCTTGCCAAACCGCCACCACGAAAAAATCCAGCGATTGCGTGTGAGACTTGGAGTGGACACTGGAGGTGGGCGGAGCTGGGAACTCAATTGCAGAGATCTAATCACCGGAGTGGTCCAGGGGGTGGTGGGTGATTCAAGCGTCAAGTGAAATATTAGTCTTGAGTGTTCTGCCACATTTAGGGCCCGTTCACACTATCCGGTACGTTCAGCGCCATGCGGTGCCATGAACACACTGGATTGCATACACAAACCCTCCCTGCGTTCTTGGGCGGGAGGGGCATGGTGCTGCCTTTCATTCTGATGGCACCGCAGACACGCCCTGTCCAGAGGGCGATCGGCTGCACCAGAAGTCGTGGTACCGCAGTGCCCTGCGTTCCCAGTGTGGTGCGATCGCACTACACTGGAATGCAGGTCATTGCGGTACCACACGTTCTGATGCGGGGGATTGCACTGCGGGTGGGAGGCGTGTCTGCGGTGCCATTGGAACGAATGGCACCACCACACCCCCGTCCCGCCCCAGAACGTGGGGAAGGTTTGTGTATGTGATCCAGCGCGTTCATGGCACGGAACCGTGCCTTGAACGCACTGGATAGTGTGAACGGGCCCTGAAACACAGGCATATCTTTGGAATTTAAAGTGTAGCCATCACTCAAGGCAGAGGCAGCCATGTTCTGGACAAGAAATACAGCCTATGAATCCACTAGGACTCAGTGACATCTCTTTGATGTCATTGATTCTCAGTGAATTGATAGGCTGATTATTTTTTATCTGGTTTGCTCACAAAATGGCAGCCTTGTATGTTTAGGGGGGTGGCAGGCACACTTTAAAAATGATGTATCATCATGTAACTGTTGTTTTTTCATTAAATATCACTGCTGGGCTTTTTTGGAAATGTAACATATAATGTCAGCGCAGTCACCCAAAGCTCTACAGATCAATCACATGTCATTTGTAATTACATTTATCTCTTTATACCGCTTTGTAGTTTCTCTTGATGAGCCAGAATAGTGAATGTTGTAAGATTTTTGCTGCCGCCCTTCCTGCATGAGAAATGGCCTCAGCTGTCAGTTTTCTTAGCAGGCATGTTGTTTCTTGAAGCAGGTGCAAGTTTTCTTTTTACAGGTGTGTTCTTGTAGCAGTAGAGCTCCTCTTCACTGTGTTTCGTCTGACTGTCTAAGTAAGCGTTTCCCACCTTTTATTTGTGTCATGGCACCATGTAAAAAATGCAAAAGCTCGAGGCGCCTCAGTCTAAAATGTAGAAAACAAAGCGTTGTTCCCCCAAAAATCCATATCAGACCCTTATCTTCAGTAAGAGTCAGGTATGCATGTTTTCACCTCTGGTAAGAGGTGGCCCCATTGAAGAAAAGAAAACATATTTTGAGATTCTCCCTTCACATCAGACTCCCTTTTCATATCAGGTGCCCCCCTTTTATATCAGGAGCCCGTTTCACTTTAGAATCCCCTTGCATATCAGAAGCCCCCTTTACATTAGAGTCTTCCTCTTTCATAATAAAGTCCCCCTTTTCACATCAGGAGCCCCCTTCACATCAGAGTCCCCCTTCCACATCAGGAGCCCCTTTCACATCAGAGTCCCCCCTTCCACATCAGTAGCCCCCTTCACATCAGAGTCCTCCCCTTCCACATCAGGAGCCCCCTTCACATCAGAGCCCCCTCTTTCATATCAGCAGCCCCCTTTACATCAGAGTCCTCCCCTTCCACATCAGGAGCCCCCTTCACATCAGAGCCCCCTCTTTCATATCAGCAGCCCCCTTTACATCAGAGTCCCCCCTTCCACATCAGGAGCCCCCTTCACATCAGAGCCCCCTCTTTCATATCAGCAGCCCCCTTTACATCAGAGTCCTCCCCTTCCACATCAGGAGCCCCCTTCACATCAGAGCCCCCTCTTTCATATCAGCAGCCCCCTTTACATCAGAGTCCCCCCACCTTTCATAATAAAGTCCCCCTTTTCAAATCAGAATTCCCCCTTCACATCAGCAGCCCCCCCCCCCTTTACATCAGAGTCCTAAGTTCCCCTTTCACACCAGAGCCCTACCTTCCCATCGCGGCTGTGGCAGAATGTCGGAGGGCCGGAGGTGGAGCAGGTCTGGACGGAGGTGAAATTCTGTCTTTGGAATGCTGGGGGAAGTCCAGGATGTTGTCTGTTCTAGATTATTATTATGTACTCTCATAGTGCCGGCGCCATGGAAACTCCTGATGCTGTGCGAAAAATTGACAGCACTCCTGAAAAATCCAGACAGCACCCCCATTGAGAAAGGCTAGTTTAAGGTATCAGTTGTCAAGAGGTGACATGATGTGCTATAGTCTATGTCTAGCCAAAATGTTTGTTTTTAGATAGTGAGGAAGGGTTAGAACCCCTGATGTTTACAGAGTTTTCACAGCTGCTATCTGAGGGTTGGCAGATACTTGTGACAGGAGAGAAGGTGTAATAAAGATCTTACAACAGCCTCTATACACGGGTACTGTTACATGAGAAAGCAAGAGAAATAGAATGGGAGTCGCCTTAAGTGACATGAGATTTAATACTAAGATGTGAACGCGTCGGTCCGCTTCCCTACCAGCTGAGAAATACTATAACATCTACATCAGGAATCTCCAGGTAAGAAGCTCATAGAATGCCCGGCCGGAATCTTGCGGAATATTGTGCTATCATTTCCGGCTGATACATTGTAATGATTATTACATATCGTCTCTTCGCTCTTCCAACAGGGATTGGCCGTGCTGGTCCTCTTCTGTGTCCTCAATGAGGAATTCCAGGAAGTGTGGAAGGTTGTATGTTTTGGCAAGAAAGTGCAGGGAGAGGAGGCAGCGAGACAAGCGCCAATGGGGGTAATACTTCAGTCATTGAATATATTATGATATGAGTTGCACAATCGGTAAGAGCTTTGTCCGGGCTTTGGACTTTGATGCCAGTTTATGTGTTGTTCAGTGTTTTATGGCAGTTCCTGAGCTGCATTGTCATTTTAGTGATCAGGTCAACAACACAACCAGGGTTAGTCACTAAGCTGCCGGAGGCACAGCCGGCTCCGCCCAGTTGATGTCACAGCCGGCTCCGCCCAGTTGTCATTGTTTAATGACAGTTCAGCGTCCCCAGGTCATTTGGGGATGCTGATCTGTCATTACAACGGGGCGGAGCCAGCCGTGCGATCACGGCTGGCTCCGCCCAGCTGCCATTTGCAAGGCCTTCAGCCGGCCGTTCGCCGCGCTTCGGGTGTCACTTCGACTCAGTGGAGCCAAAGCATTGTGAATAGCCCATACAGCATCCCTTAAGTTCGACTGAACCGAAGGGCTCCCGCAACCGAAGCTAGCCGAAGGATCAGCCAAAGCTTCGGCTGATCCTTCGGCTAGCTTTGACCCCCTATATGTTTTCACATAGAAAAAAGTGCCGAAAAATACCAGAAATCTAGTGACTTTCTGTTGGAGGTGACAACACAATGTCGCTGCTGCAATGATATCCCCCTGGAACACCTCTTCCTAATGTTATGGTGATGATGGGAGGGGGGGGAGTTCTGTAGTCCAGCAGGGGAGAATTCAGGAAGGGCTAATAAAGGTGATTGGGATTTCAGTGCAACACAGGCATCGTGTTGTCAGCTCACTGCAGGAAGTTAGAAGCACACTGGATTTCTGTCAGATCAACAGGCAAAGGGTCTTTGTGTACTACTCCTTTTTACAGTTTTAGGATTGAAAGAAGGATGAAAGGAGAATTATGGGGAGAGTGAAATGCATAGTCGGCTCTGTGAGAGTTGAGCGATCAAAAACCGCTGATCGCTCAGCTAACGATCTTCTCCCTGCAGTCACCACTCCCTGCAGGGATTTCCCCTCTCTGTTCCTTATTGGATGGACAGACATGGGAGGGGGTGGGCACAGATGTCTCTGGCTCTAAAGAGGCAGAAGTAGCTATCAATAAGGCAGCGGGGTGGATCCCGACAATATTGTATGGATCTTTCACGGCTGCAGCGCGGGTCTGTGCTGTCAGCATATAGCAGGCTTGCGCGCTATATGCTGAGTTTTGCGTCATCAGAATAAATGTCCTCCTGTGACCCAAAAGAAAATGAATGCCAAAAAAGGTTTGGCCATAGTTCTCTTTTAAGATTTAGATAAAGAACGGTTGGGTCTAAGCACGACACTGGAAGTTTGGGGGTTACAGTTTTGGGTACATTACTTAGTTTGAGGTTTTTGTGTATCGTTATTGCTGGATTTCCGTTATTACCGTTTTTGATGTTATCTGGGATGCTATTGGACAGCGGGTCTCACTCTTACATAGAAGCCCGCCAGCCACAACAGGTACATGTAACTGTGAACATTCACCGTACCTAAAACTACTTGAAGTAATGACTTTGTTATTTGTTGTTTTCAGGGTCCAAATGCTTACAATAACACGGCATTGTTTGAGGAGAGCGGTCTGATCCGAATCACGTTAGGAGCTTCCACGGTGTCTTCTGTCAGCAGCGTCCGCACAGCGCGCACCCACTCCAGCCACAGGCCATATTTGAGGTCAGTTGTCTGCAGGATGCTCTCGTGTATTCTCAGGTAGCAGAAGGTGTGAGCATTCTCAGGAGGGTAACAGATGAAAGTAAATAGAAACAAATTCAAAACCCAGATTCGCATTGAAGTCAATGGAGGCTGTTCACACCTTTGCGGTTTGTCGCGCAGACAAAATCGCCTGTCACGCAAAAAGGTGCAGGAGCTATTTTCGGGCGGTTCGGGTCCCATAGACATCTCTGCTTTGAAAACCGCACGACAACCGCTCAGAAATATCTCACCAGCTCAATCGCCTAGGTGTGAACCTAGCCTAACCCTTCCCAACAGTATCCAAATCTAGACATTTTAGCTGGAGTTGGGCTTTAAATCAGGGAACGTGCGGTTGCTTTAAATATGCAGGTAAATGTGATCTGATGAATGCGAATAATGTCATTAAACAAATAATTATTTAATAAATTGTGTTTCTGGGTGTAATTTGTAGACATGTATGTGGATGTGGGCAGGTGTCATTTGTGCACGCAAAATGAGCTTGGCCTTGCTTCCTGCATAGTAGTTCTTACATGGTGACTGTACATTACTGCTCCTCTGTCTCAGTGCATCTCCATCAGTCTGTTCCAGGTGATGGGTGTTGTCTTTTTTTTTCTCTTCTTTTTTTCTTTTTCCCTTTCTTTTTCTTCTATCTTTCTCCCTTCTTGTTATTTCCTTCTTAAAGGAGAACTATGAGGTGAGTGCTTTTCACTCACCTCATAGTTCTAGCCGACCTGTGACAATGAGACTGTCACAGGTCGGCTCAGTAGATCGGGAGGTGAGCGAACACATACCGGCGTTCGCTCACCTCTCGATCCTGTCACAGCTCTCTGCCGTGACAGGGGAGGGGCTGGATTCCCCGCTCCCATCCTCCAGCGCTGACTGGCGGAACGGGAGGGGGCGGGTACAGCTGGCTCTGCCTCTAGATAGGCAGAGCCAGCTGTCACTCACGCAGCTGGGCGGATCCAGACATAATTGTCGTGATCCGCTCCGGCTGCGGCGTCTCAGTATACCGCGAGCAGTAGCTTGCGGTATACTGAGCCTAGGGTGACGGGAGGACGCTATTTTGTGTTCTCCCTTGACCCTTAGGAGAACTATGGGGAAAAGCCCTGACCCCATAGTTCTCCTTTAACGAACAGTCTTTCCATTCTCATTGTCTGGCGGGAGGGGTAATCTTGTCCACCAGAATGAACTACCATGTGTAGACATAGTGAGAAATAGCAATACTCTTATTGCTAAGAAAATAATTATAAAATTACCCCTCCCCCCCCCCCCCTTACTAAGAAGCGGGCTCCTATGGTCTAACTATGCACAGCTAACGAGACTATTAAGGCCTTAAATACTCTGAAAAGGAGGGGGGTATAGTGTCTATACTAAAGATAACCAGATGATTGGCTATGATGCACATGATATTTGATTATAATAAATTATCTCTGTATAAAGAATGGAAAAACCAATAAAAACTTTGAAACGGGGAGTTGTTATAATGGGAAGCGTGGAATACGGCTTCATATGCAATCTGCTTGTGTGATTGCTGTGTCATTTCTCAGCAGGCTTTCTTTGCCGCTCCTCCAATATATGCCAAACAGAAGGTCCAACGTCATGTGATTGACATGCAAAAGTTTTTTTGTTTTTTTTGTTCAGTCATAGATACACCGGAAAGTAGAAAGGTCAACCATTTTGGGTGTTCTTGACCTGCGGGCTCGAGAAAGGGCAGGGACACCCGAAGCGCTTTTGAAAGTAACATTGTAATAAATTAAATAAATGTTTCTTATTCTCAGGGAAAACATGGCAGCTCGCAAGGGATCAGCTAAGGACCACAGCTTGCTCAGTCATCACTCAGGACCCACCGACCTAGATGTAGCCATGTTTCATCGAGACGCAGGAGGAGGTAAAGACAAAACTGTGCCCGTCACTGGTGGCCTGTCGGAAGGAGACACTTTGGAAGTGCTTCAATGGGGACATGTTGCCATCAGCACCCAGTTAGGTTTTTCCTGACCTGTCCAAACGTGCACAAGGCGCAGTAACTTGATTGGTCAGGTTGGGTAATAACTCTTCCTTGTATACTGTGTAGCACAACTTCTGTTTTCTAGTCCTCTTACATCTTCTGTGATCTCCTCAGGGCAAGATTCGGACTCGGACAGCGACCTGTCCCTGGACGAGGAACGCAGCCTGTCCATCCCCTCGTCAGAGAGTGAAGAAAACGTCCGCCCTCGCGGCAGGTTCCAGCGCCAGTTCAAAAGAGCGGCTCATAGCGAGAGGCTCCTCACCAACCCGTCCAATCACAACCCTAAAGGTGAGTCCACCAGGAGGGAACGTAGAATCTCCTTACAAAGTCTTCGACTTCATAGTCTGTAGCACCCTATTTTATAATAGTTCTGAAAAATTGGTGACAACATGACGGACATGACTCACTGATTCCGAGAGGCATTACTAGAGACGATGTGTTTATGACAGGGATGGCCAAACTGCGTCCTCCAGCTGTGGTGGAACTACAAATCCCATGAGGCTTTGCAAGATTCTCACAGACATGACTCCGGGAGAGAGATGCTTCATGAGATCTGTAGTTTCAACACAGCTGGAGGGCCGGAGTTTAGCCATCCTTGTTTTATGAGGATTAGGATACGGCCTGTATAGGGCAAGTAGCAGATTAGAAGTTTACACAAATATCTAATGATTCCCTGGCATATCTGCTCATAAAACCCACAGAAGTGGCCATACAACCAGATAGACATTGTACTAAGACCCTCAATTTTTTCCCTTTCCTGATACAGCAGTTTTGCACGGTGCCTAAATATGACTGTTCAGTCCATTAGGGACCCGAGATAGACCCAATGCTCTTGGTAATTCACTCCTTGTTAGCTGTGCCCCGTCTCTTCCTCTGTAATACAATCTGTGTCTTGGAACTTGTGTGGCTATTACTCAGCTCTGCCAGCATAGAGCCCTTAAAGGCGAGAGCAAAAAGCTGCATTTTTAGTAAGAGAAGAAGGAATAGCAAAACATGCAGAGGAACAGGACTATAAAGACATAAAAGATGTAAGACTCTTAACTTGCTCCATTTTTTTTTTTTACAAGCGTATATTGTACAGAAGAGTGCCCCCAGATATACCAGCTCAGGGTAGGATCTTATCATGAAACACACCACCACATCAACATATCTCTTCTCTAACCTTACATCTCTAAGGACAGCACAATATAAAAGTTGTTCTGCTTGATTCTGACTGGCATCTGGGCTAGTATCAACAAGGTGGGGGTCCACAAGCTCACAAGCATTTTTCAATGGGGTATCCATATGTTGAGGTTCAAAGAACCACTTACCAGTTCACTGCAGGCATTCTAGAGTGTGAAGGGGATATCAATCAGGAAGGCTAAAAGAAAAGCACTAAGTTAAAAAATGTACTGCTTCTTAAAGGAGAATTATGAGGCGAGTGATTTTCACTCAGCCTCATAATCTGAGCCGACCTGTGACAATGAGACTGTCACAGGCCAGCTCAGTACAGTAGATCGGGAAGTGAGCGAACACATACCGGCGCTCGCTCACTTCTCGATCTATCCGTGCAGAGAGCCGTGACTGTCACTCACGGCTCCCTGCAGGGATCCCCCCCCCCCTCCCCTGTCCGATCCTCCAGCGCGGTATACTGAGCTTTGGGTGACGGGAGGACGCTAGTTTGTGTTCTCCCGTTACCCTTAGGAGAACTATGGGGGAAAGCCCTAACCCCATAGTTCTCCTTTATCTGGGCCTATGACATCACAGGGGATGGGAATTCTTGCCCAATAACCTGCTGCAATATTAAAAGCAAATGACAACTTACAAGTTCTTTAAGAGAAAAGTGCCCCCCATACAGCAACCTGTGCTCAAAGAGAGCCCCCCTCATTCTGGGTGACCTTCAATGTGGAGCTCTTACATAATTACATTGTAACTATGTAGGATCCCCATTGGGTGGTATTCAATGGGGACCTTACACAATTACTATGTAAGATCCCCATTGGAGGAAACCCTATAATGAGGGGGAACCCATAGTCTCTTTGAGCACAGGTTGCTGAATGGGGGGCACTTTTCTCTTAAAGAACTTGTAAGTTGTCTTTTGGAACACTTTTACCAGACACCTGTTATGCCAGTCATATCAGATATTTGCGTGGTTGAGCTGCTAATGGACTCCATTCTGTTAAATGACTGGCAGAGCAGATTTTCCATTACTTGCTCTACTCCAGTTCAGCACTCTGAATGGTTGTCTTCAATGTGGATTTAAAGGATATCTAAACCAAATCTAAATAGACACCATCTTTTCTTCCAGACATGGATGGCAATGATTTGATGTCCTACTGGCCAGCTCTGGGTGACGCGGAGGTTCAGGCCAACTCGCTGCAGAAATGGGGCTCTGAGAGGAAACTTGGCCATGATGTCAGCAAGGATGCGGCTAACAACAACCAACCGGACCTGACCAGTGGCGACGAACATTCCTTGACGTCTCACAGACAGAGAAAAGGTCGGTGGGGCGTAAAGTAATAAGGATCCCAGAATTGCTGCAGCGGCTTTTGGCCGGCCCCTGCGGAACATCATTAGAATTTACATTGCACAGTTTCAGCTGCATAACATTCAACTGTTTCATCTTGCTGGTGATATAATGATATAATGAGCAGGGGCGTCCCGAGGCTGGTTGACACCCGGAGCGGTAACAGAGTGTCACACCGCCGAGACGTCACTGCGCGTGACGTCATCGTGCACACGCGGCAGCATTCTGATACCTGCCGGCGCCCATCTTGGTGATGGACGCCGGCAGAGAGGAGGGGACAGTCACCCGCCGGGTCCCCTCCTCTCCCCTGATACTGTCGGGCGTTCGGTCCATGACCGAGCGCCCGACTTTTCAGAGGGGGGTGACACCAAAATGACTGTGAGACATTTTGGTGTCACCCCTCCATTGGTGTCACCCGGGTGCGGGCCGCACCCCCCTTGTGACGCCACTGATAGCGAGGCAGCGGTTACCTCCTATTTGTTTTTTGCTATACCTCCGTAAACCTCTTCAAATAACCAATGTGCCAGTGCGAGATGTTTACATTTTGGTTACACTGCCATGTGGGTGCTGAAGATGTGTAGGGCATTGGAATGTTCTCCTAACAGTTCCTGGTGTGCACAGACCCATCTTCATTCCATTGGTACATCTGTTCCTACAATTCCCCATGCTGACTAAGAAATTGGATTGTTTGCCATTGGGCACGGCTTGTAGAAGTATTGCTAGTTAAAAAGCGTCGTGCAAGCTTACTGGAAAAGGTAGTAAATGCTACTTAGAATGTAATCAGGAAAGTGGAATTGAGCTTTGAAGATGAACGTGGATTATGATGACTTTAAACTGTGATCAGGAGCACTGAAGTCCTCCTCTCAGCAGCTCAGCTCATCCTGCTTCCCCATCACAGCAGTGATTCAGCAGCTCTACTCACCTTGCCCTCCTTCCCATCTTTTCAGAGGGCGTGACACCGAAATGACTGTCAGTGATTTTGGTGTCACCCCTCCAATGGTGTCAACCAGGTGCGGGTCGCACCCCCCTTGTGACGCCACTGCCTCCTGGCAGTCTCTCAGCAGCTCAGCTTCCCTGCTCCCCCA